>NC_046624.1:20655731-20720731 GCF_900324465.2 Anabas testudineus
GGTGTAATGGAGAGATTCTCTCTGGTTGAGATTTTTATCCATTTCTCCTTTATGTCCTCTGCTGTGGTACCGTCTTTCTCCTGGCAAGTTCCTCTGCCGTCTGTGCATTTTAGTTTTGCCTTTCCAGAGATGGGCCTTGGAGCTAAAGGGAAACATAAGTCATGTGAGAGGGATGTATTGTACATAGACAACATGTCATCCAGTTTAAAGAGAGCACAGCTTTGTCCAACAAGTCCTCTTAGAAGCACCTATAAACATTTTAATGTTTAATGTTCAGCGGACTTTGACAGAGGCTTGACTCCTGCATGTCTCCTGTCCTCGTATCTTCTCAGTACCTGGATCAGGATCCCTCTCCGAGGTTTCTATCATCTCACCTGCATCCCGACAACATCCCTGCGTCCTTCTGTGAAAAGAAAACAAAGGTGAGTCAAAACAATCTGTGGGGCCACTTTCAGCTCATGTAGACAACAAATCGATTGGAGGCAGATGATTCACTGTGGAAAATAAGTTTTACTTTGAGTGTAGACAACAAACTGATCTTTTCAGTTTCAGTTATTAAGTTGAAGAGAAAAAAATAAGTTAAAGAAAAGAGTTGTTATGTCTCATATTTTTTCTTCACGTTGTAGAATACCAGTGTGATATATGAACCATATTTCATGTGTTTATCGTGCAGATGCTGGTGATCTTCAGGAACCCTAAAGACACTCTGGTCTCCTACTTTCATTTCTGCAACAACAACCCGGTCCTCCCGACTGTGAAGTGGGACTCTTTCTACTCCGACTTCATGAGTGGAGACGGTTAGCGAACAAAACACAACTCATAGTTTCTGGAGGATGATTTGGGTGGAAGTTTGTACATGCATTTTAGTTTTTCCTGAAGCTGAACAATTTTCAGCTACATATTAATCCATTCTAGTAAGCATAGGCACCAAAGAAATTAAACTAACCCTTCACAGGTGAATAGACAGATGTCAGAATGAAACCCAAAATACAAGTTCGTAAAGAAAGAGCCCAGACATACAGTACAAACAATACAATCCAGGGTCCCTGTCTAAAAACAGAATCTGTGGGTCCAAAACCAGAGCAACAGAGTTCACAGAAACCGAGAAGAGTGTCCAGGGAATCAAAGTCAAAACTCAGCATCTGGGACCGAAGGCAGAATCCGAGCCAGAGGATTAGAATTCAACTTACAGAGCTGGTAAACAGAGTCTGGGAACCAGGGCAAGCAGGTTCACAATACACCAAGAGCTCAGTCAGGAGAGCTGAGAGCTGTTTATGTGGCCAGGTGCACAGGTACAAACTATCTGATTAATCAAAGAGTGAACAGGGAGCAGGAGCGAAATCCTCCTTCAACAGGAAGTGGGCTCAAAGACCGGACAACAGTCCAGAGAATGACCTGCAGAAGTAAGACTGACACTGTTAGAGAACTGGGACGGCACCAAATTAAAGCTTACTGAGTGTGTGTGTGTGTTTGTATGTGTGTGTGTGTGTGTGTGTATGTGTGTAGTTGCCTGGAACTCCTACTTTGACTACATTTTGGCCTGGGAGAAGAAGATGGACGACCCCAACGTCATGATTGTCACCTATGAAGACCTAAAGCAGGTAGATCACGCTCACACCGACCGCTCAGTCACATCTGACAGAAACTGGTTTCTTTTCCAAAGTATC
Source organism: Anabas testudineus (assembly GCF_900324465.2). Classification (NCBI taxonomy): domain Eukaryota; kingdom Metazoa; phylum Chordata; class Actinopteri; order Anabantiformes; family Anabantidae; genus Anabas; species Anabas testudineus. The sequence continues at coordinate 20,657,399 of NC_046624.1, forward strand.
CATCAGTGTTTACATAGATTTTCCTCCTCCCAGACTGATTTCTCTGCTGCTGAGAGATGATCTCAGTCTCACCGTTTTGTTTGTGTTTCCTGTCCTGCAGGACCTGAGTGAGGGCATCCGTCAGATCTCCAGCTTCTTCGGCTTCAGCCTGACGGAGGCTCAGGTCCAGCAGGTTGCAGAGCAGAGCACCTTCAGAGCCATGAAGGAGAACTCTGCCACCTCCCACGGTGTGATAGCAGATGCCATCTTCAGAAAAGGTGCCGCCGTCTTCAGAACATCTTTTGGGAATGTGCTCTCAGAAATAACTAAACATGTCTCAACTGTTTGAAGAATAAATGTGTCTTCATATTAAACTGTGATGAGTACATACTGTGAGTTCACTGCAGTATTAGCATTCAAATGTACTTCTATTAAAAATAGATTTACTCTGCGCACATATACTGTATTTACTGTATATGTTGCAGCTGATGGAGTTATATTTGGAAATTTGTGGGAAACTCAGAATACAGATGTGTAACTGTGTCCTGTTTGTGTCTCAGGTGAAGTCGGAGACTGGAAGAACCACTTTACAGCAGAACAGAGCCAACAGATGGACGAAGCCTTCAACAAACACCTGGCGGGAACCAGATTGGGAGCAAAACTCAAATATCAAGTGTACTGTCAGTAGGAAGCCATGAGGAGCAAGAGAGGAAAGGAGGAAGGAAGGAAGCAAGGAAGGAAGGGAGGAGAGGGAGGAGAGTATGCAGAGAGTCTGGAGGACTTCAGACCTCCCACTCAGTCAGGCTTTGTATAGATCACTGGTCAAGTGATCTGGACTGTACAGTAACCCCTACTTCAACATCAGCACTAACCATTAACCCGTTAAGTTTTTTTTAATTACTCCTAAAAATAAAGCCCAGGTTTGATCAATAATAGCTCAACAACTGTAAAACCATAATGATCCAGGACTCTATGGACAGGACATTTTAACATTAACTGAGTTATTTACTTTTGCCTAACAGAAATTCTAGATTACAGAGGGATTAACACCTTTATAATAAGAAGTCATTCAATCACGCTAATGAGCATGTTTTAAAGGGAGGGTGAGTGTTTGTCTGTGTTTACTGTACATCTCAGCCCTGTGATTGTGACCTAAGAGTAAAGGAAATAAACTGAATTCCTGTCAAGACGGTCTCTTAAGTGTTTTATTACAGTATAAAATAAATACATGACTGAGTTCTACAGCACATGAGAAATCTCATGAGAGGGTTCAGTAAAAGTGGTAAAGAACTGTCTGACACAGATTTCTGTCAGCATCATTCCTCACTTCCTTTCTAACTATCTTCATCAGTCAGCAGCACCCATTCTGCACTGTCTCACACACCTGTCTCTCCATGGTCAAAGGTATCTGCTCCTACAGACATGAAAGAAGAGCACAGAAAGTGTTGGCACAGAATTAAGAGAACAATAATCACCTGCATGTCACCCAGTGACCGCTGGGATTGGCTCAACACCCTCATTAATATTAACAGGAGAACTGGATGAAGGAACAACCACCAAACACAAGAGGGGAAACTGTGACAGGACTGAAAACACCACTTTGATATAAAAATCAGCTTCAGTTTAGAGATGAACTCATTTAATCCTGACACACATTTAATGTTTTAGGGGTTTTATATGTTGTTGACACAGTGAAGCCAGTCGGAGGGTGTGACCTCTAGAATCTGACCTCTCGAGGGCCCACTTCTCAGAAACATCTTTATATTTACACTGCATTTCCAGTTGTTGGTAGACTCTGCTCGCCAAAGCAGCAATCAGTCCTTTCCTGTTTTAAAATGACAATACTGCTGAGTACAAAGCCTCCATAAACTCCATGAAGACGTGGCTTTCCAACTTGTTTGGATGAATTATCCCTCAACAGAGTTAGCTGATGAGGAAACCCTGACATTTAGGAATTCAGTTTGTTCTACAAACCACTCAATGTTTTCCCAGTTACATAAGTATTTGGATCAGTTCCAGAGCCACAGTTTGTTTGTTTAGTGTTTTTTTGTGAATGAACTGCTCCATTCATCCTCTTGCTGAATCGCTCATAGTGGACGATGAGTAGGAAAGACAGCAATGACACAAGTGGCATACTGAATCCTGTGGGAGAGAGAGAGAGAAGCTGGGTGTGCTCAGTCTGTCAGCACCTCCCATCTGCTGTTACTTAACATTTCCTGCATGAGTGGGGAAGGAGGAGGTGCCCGGTGTCTCCTCCTTCTTCTCTTTCTCGGTGCTGCTCACTCCACAACAGGACAGTAGTACGTGAACTCTCATTTTCCTGCTACCTCCGTTTTATCTCACTGTTCTTTTCTAAAGCTGCAGCTGAATTGGTTGAATTTGTTCCTTTGAGCTGCTTTGAAAAGAAGCTGGAGTTCCTGATCTGTGCAGCTACACTCTCCTGAATCAGAATGAGCAGCAGTGACCAGTTTGACAAGGCACAGGCCAGACTGCAGAGGGCAAAGGAGATGGGAAATGAGGAGAAGCTGTTTAAGTACAATGGGGTGTTGTACCCAACCGTGATGTGCCCCGAGGAAAACCTAAGAGCTTTGTACAACATCACAGCCAGAGAGGATGATATATTGCTGGTGGCTTATCCCAAATGTGGTGAGTAGTGGTGATCCCGTTATAAAATGTGCTAATGAACAGAAGCTGAACCATCACATGGAACATTTAAAATGTGAGTTATGTTTTTAAGATCACAGGAGCAGCAGTCAACAGAGCTCTGTTAAAAGTAGCGATGACCTGTGCAAGTATCTTCTTAGGCCCCGGGGTTCTAGTTTATTGTAATGTGACAGCACGCCAGGTGATGTTAGGTAGGAGGAGGTGGGTCAGCACCTTGATATGGGAGGATATTAACTGTTTGAAAGCAACGGTCATTGTTTATCAGTACCACAGGTGTGATCTACAGCGGAGAGTAGGTTTTGAACCTGTGTCTTCAGTAGCTGGTGCAACCACCGTTTGATGCAGTAACATCAAATAAATGTTTCCAGTAACTATTCAGGCCTGTCCATCGTCTTAGAGCTGATTCTTACCACAGAACAGTTTCAGCTCAGGGATGTTGGTTCTCTTCCTTCACAAACTCCTGCTGCTGGTCCTTCTTTAGGATGAAGATCAGAAATTTAAAAGCACTGCATTTGTTCTGAGATCCTGCAGATTCACCTTCACCTTCATTTTACTGTAGAATTTGTTTGAGGCAACAAAGCAGATCTAAATCATGATCCTGCCACCACCATGTTTCACACATGGGTTACCTACTGGGTACTGTGATACCATGCAGTCCTGCCAAAACCTCTTGCACAGCCCAGAGTGAAGGTAACAGTGAGACTTAATGAAGAAACTCTAGGGTCTCTTTTAAGAATGAACTACTTCAAGCTGTGTTGCAGCTCAATCCAGTAATAAGATGTAACTGGAAACCAGTTCAGATGTGGTTGGAGGACTTTAAAACCAGTTTTTCCTGTGAACTGGTGTCACACAGGTGATGACATATGTGTGCTGATGCCATGCAGAACATATGAAGAACAAAGACAGTTCTGATGTAATCTTGAAATTCACTGAACAATGAAACTAAAAACAAAATGTTGGAAATTCCCACTTTTCCTACATTAAATCTTTTTATTGAAGGTGCAAAAAATGCAAAGATTAGTTGATTTTCATGTGAACTCTTCAACCTTTCTCTCTGTGAGTAGGAAAAAAAACACCAACATTCCTGCTGTAGCTGTGGTGTGTTCGAGGAATGTGATGTGATTTCTTCATCAGGAAGTCTTTTACTTTGAAAAGGCTTTTGCACAGTAGTCTGCTGGCACACGAGTTTGCGTGCAAAGCAACACAAAGATGAGTTCATCACCTTTGGAGAAATGTCAGATTAGACACACCCAGCCCACATAGTAGCTGCACGCACGGACACATGTAGACTAGAGCCCACATAAACAAAACAGAACTATTTACATTATGTCCCTATAGATGGTACAGGAAGTTATATCACACATTTATTTACATTGCAGGTCACCGCACATAATGACTTCCTGATGACACAGAGGAGCTGAACCTTTATCTCCACACTCTTACATTCACAGTGCAGTAAATGTGTGGTTCAGTTTATTTACCTATAATATTTTATCCTTGTCTGTGGTCCAGGCTTTTTACCCTGGTTCTGAAAAATACATGTATGAGTGGAGTTAGACACATTTTCTCCAGCAGAACTTAAGACACTGGGCATCATGCAAAACCAAGTCTGAACACACTTGTACATAAGTGAATTTGTGGAATTTCCCAATCACAGTTGTTACCAATTAATTTTTTAAACAAAAACCAAACTGATTTTTGATCAAACTATTTCAGAACTACAGTCGGATTCTTTCTGGACAAAATATGAAACTTCAGATTCCAAACCATTAGTGAACACAACCCACAGATGAAACCACTTAACCCTTAAATCTTTGGATTCCACTCAGTCTCTCTGAAGCAGCTCGCGTGTGGGCCGAACAGTTTGTATACATGCTTGTTTTTGTGTGTCTGTGTTTCGCTATATGTACTTCCCCCTGATGTCTCTCCCTCCCTCTCTGAATGTGACCTGTCCTCACCTTACGTCCGCTCAGTGACTTGTTTGGTAGTTAACGTGCCAACACAGCCTCCTCAGATTTGTACTAGCTTTTTACAAACATGTCGGAAACACCACTTAGCAAGTGTAACAGTGATGACTTGGCATTTCTCTCTATTTCAGAATTTTTGCAAACAGTCAATTAATGGAGAAAATAACTGTTATGGAAGTTTGTGTCTGGATGACAGTAACAAATTCAGGCTTTGTTTCATGTGACTTATTTCTATAATTATATTGACATGAGGAGGAAAACATCATCTCCAGTGTTTAAATAGTAGCAGAGAATATATTTCTGTTGCTGTTTGTTTGCATGTTAATATTAATAACATTTAATATGTACATGAGACACACACACACACACACACACACACACACACACACACACACACACACACACACACACACACAGGACGTGTGTCCCCAGGTCCAGTCTCATGTTTCTCACTTAGTGGTCAGCAGTATCAGCACTGGGCAGTGTTCCCAGACTCCTTTGTCTTACTCCTCCTCCTCCTCTCATATCCCTCCATCCTCTGCTCTATCTCGTCCTCTCCTCACTTTACTGTCCCTGTCCTGTCTTTCATCTCATCCTCCTCCTCCCTTGGGATCGTCCTCACCGCAGCAGTTGAGGCGTTCAATAGAAGCTTTTAGTTTACATCTGCAGCTCACAAGAGCTGACCTGACACCATGACCCGTGTGTGTGTGTCTTCTGGGTCTCAGTTTACTGTTTACCGGAACCAGTGACACTAAGCAGCTATTTGCTGTGGTTAGCACATCCAGCTCCTTAGTGTGCTGTGTGTCTTGATGAATTTGAGCAAAATCTGTTTCTCTTTCACAAAGTTTTCTTTCTTGACATTCACACACTCTAAAGTCAAAGACTGCTGGGTGTACACTTATTTATTATCAGTGTTGACCCTGTTTTTACACTCTGGTTGATTTTTGGTCTGGTTTGTGCATTCACCACGCCACCTCTAAGTTTTTAGTAGCCACTGGTGTTACTGCAGTGAAAGAATCCGCTTTCAACCCAAAAAGCATTTTCTCCACTGTGTATAATGACAAAACACATCTATAAACTGTGACAGCAGAGAGATGCAATCAAGGTCAGACTATACTCTTTCAGTTCATATCTGTGAAACTTTCCCACAGCCTAGAAAATTGAATTTATCTTGATGATGTGACCGCACTGTGAAATCTATTCAGCAGTGGGAATGTGCAGGCAGACATGTTTTAGTCCTATATCCTGTTGTCATATATACATGATTTAGACTAGTTTCAGTATTTGTTGGCGCAATTGAGGGAGAAGTCGATTTGATGCAGTCGACTCTGCTGCTAAACAAATTTTATACAAATGTCATTTAATAGTGACGTAACCCTGAGGTTTGTCAGTGTAGCAAAGTTTAAGTTTCTTTTACTTGGCTCATAACCTCTGCAGAACACATTAAATATTCATCCTCCTGCTCGCATTTCTCCTCTCATCTCTCTATCCTTGCCTCCTTCCTTTCTACCTCATTCTTTCTTCCTACCTGCCTTCATTCTTCCTTTTTTCCTCATTTCTCCCTTTATTCGCCATATTAAGTCAAAACTGCAATCATTTAGAGAAAGACGACAGTGAACAGTAAAGGAAATGGCAACATGACAAAGTGGGATTTAGAAAAGTACAGAAAGAAGCAAACTTTGTCTCCTTACCTCCTTTCCTGTTCTCTTCCCTTCCTCCTTTTTCCTTTCTGCCTCCATTGATCAGTCCTGAAAACAAACACAGGCGTTTTAATCCTTCTTTCTGTTCTGGGTATTGACTTCAGGCCCTGTGGGGTTGCTGTGTGTGTCGTGTTGTTTGTACATGTGTTGATATGTGTGTGTGTGTCTTTGTCATGTTTTCATCAGTATTTGTGTATACTTCGTGTTCTTGTAGTTCTGCGTGTATCATATTCTCCGGTGTTACAGATGAGTAATGTCCCGTCTGCTCTGTTTGTTGCTCTGGTATCAGATCCTCACGTCCTCTGGGTGTCAGTGTTTGTAAGCAGGAGATTTATAAAGGAATTGAAGCGGGTTGTGTGTGTGTGTGTTGTGGTGTACAGTATATGTAAACCCATCCCAGCACAGTGAGGGGACATTTCAGCCCAAGTATTGATTTGGTCCAGTCGGTTTCAGGGTCACTGTGATGTCAGCGTTTGTGTTATTATTGCTGGTATTGTCTGCTGTTTTTAATTCAGCACAACTTCAGACCATATCGATCTGTGCTGCATATCAGAATCAGAAAAACAACAGGATACAGACAAAGAAAAGTGAAAAACAATATCTTAAACAGTTTAATAAGGTTACTCCACTACATTTGTCTGTATGCTGCTGCTGTGCAAACTTCAATTCTGCTGTTATTAATAGATGACAACAGAAATTACACATAACACACTAATCACAGCCACAGTGAATTACTGATGAAAAAGTAGGTAGAAGACACCAGAGGATTTATAAACCTTTAGAGGAATGTAAAATGACAGCAAAAAAACAATTCACAGTTTATTACATTGTGTATTTTATGTGTAAAATAGCTTTGTTAACGATAACTAACCTGACTGGTGTTCTCAAACTTTGTCTAAACTAAAATAAAAATCAAAAACAAAACCTGAGTTGTCATCTCTGCTGTGGTCAATTTCTCCACTGAATATAGTTTTTTCTTGGTTAATAACAATTCAGAATCTAATTCTAAGTATGTTCTTTTAGGAAAATGTGTTTGATTGTTTCTCTTTATCCTGTAGTTTCAGGCTCTGACACTACGTTACTCTGTCACCAGCCGTAGAGATGATCTGTCACTCTCTCTCATTCACTTTCTCTCTGTTCACCTGTCTGTCTACATGTCCATCATCCTGTCTATCTGCCTTCTCACCTCTCTGTGCCTCGATCTCTCAGTCCATCCATCTGTCTTCCTCTTAGCCTCTTTTTCTCTCTCCCCGGCTGTCAATCTGTCACTCACTCTCTGCCTGCCTGTCTCTCTCTCTGTCCGTCTGTCTCTATGGGTCTATGCCGCGGGGCTCTCTGTCAGGATTACACGGCGTCAGGTTGGCCAACATGGACGCCAGTGGTGGGGAAACAAAATGTTCCTCTCAGCATAAAGCCGCTCTAATCCGCTCTCCTCATCCCCCCACAGCAGAGCCTGATTACAGAAAGCTGGTTGGCAGGCATTAAGACAGGCAGAAATATAGACAGATGACAGTCAAGTTGTCAGTGAGTATTTAAGACAGGTTAGTTGGGATCTCTCTGTAGCTAATGAGTTAACTGACTGATTAGTTTATTGGCTTGTTGGCTGACTAATTGGCTAAGAACTAGGTTGCTGTCCAGGTGAGTTGACTCAATTTAAAAAATGATGATCAACCTGGTGACGAGCAAACAACGAGCTTGTTGGCCAACTCCAGTAATCTCTGACCAGCTAAGGGTGCGTTAGACCTCTGCTTTAGAGAAGTCACATTAACTCTACATGATGTGTTGCCGAAGCACATGGTAAAAGATTCACAGTAAAAGTAAAACAATTCAGAATATAAGGAAATAAGGCTACCAATGTTGAAATGAGGTGCTTTCAAATCCTGCATCATTAACTCATCATTGTGGTTTACATTTATTTACATTTTCACAAATCCATTGAAAGTAGTCAATTTATCTACTAGTACTTTCTGTTCGCAGTGTACCCCTGTATCTAAATATAGTTGGTTATAAATAACCATCACTGGATTACTTCGATAAGTTCTGGACCCCCTGTTTTTGAGTGGCCCTCAAAGCAACGTTACAAATATAGTGCTTGAAATATTGACTGAAGAAATGGGAACACCCTTCATGTCATCAGTAAATGGTGGTTAGGTAGACAGACTTCACAAGTTAGTGTACATTTAGAATATATACAGTTACTCACCTAGCTAATAATACTAATTACTAAAACTAATACTGTCAAACACACAAGTATCTGCCACCATTCATGTTCTCGTCCTGATGCCCAACATCTGGCTGGAGATCTCATCGTCTGGATCCACCGTTTGCCCTTTGGGATGTGTTTGGAGACTGGATTGGTCACAAGCTACTATGAAGTCGGTCCCGGCCTCGGCGGACGTCGGAAGCTGTTTCTTGGAGGTCTCGACTCAACGCTCGATAGTCAAGGAATGGAACGAGTCTGCCTCCAATAACTAACTGGACTCCATATTAACTTAAAAGACTTTAACTGTTATACTGGACTGCTGCCTTCACAGCATGTAATCACCCATATGAGGATGGGTTCCCTGTTGAGTCTGGTTCCTCTCAAGGTTTCTTCCTGTTGCCTTCTCAGGGAGTTTTTCCTTGCCACTGTCGCCCTCGGCTTGTTCATCAGGGACAATCTGATTATTATGACTCATACACATACACTGTTCATGTACTGTTCTTTGGTTGTGTAAAGCTGCTTTGTGACAATGTCAATTGTAAAAAGCGCTCTACAAATAAAATTGAATTGAATTGAATTGAATGTTAACTGCATTAGTGCATCATGTCAGTATGAGAAGCAGATTAATAAATGTTTATTTATTATATATTTATTATAATTAAACGGGAAAAATATATTTTACCAAATGAAGAATAACAAATGTGGAAATCTAATTTGTTTGTTTTCTATATATTCAGATTTTCAGGAATTGTGATGGTCTTTGTTTCTCTGTTTTGTCTTCCAGCCTTGACTGCCTATACGTACCTCACCATCTTCGACCTGTTTAGGTGAGTGTGTTGTTGTCTTCACAACTGTGTAGACAGTAAACATTAAATGTTAGCTTGTTTAATTCCAACCAAGATTAGGTAAAGACATCATAGCAGGCTCTGGTTTCACTGTTTTAATCATTCATTAATCAAAAATGAAAAAATTTGATAGATACTAGTTTTTCTATCTTAAAAACTAGCAAAAAGGAAGCAGATGTGAGATAACACCGTGTCTGATCACTTGGGCTGGGATCTCATGAAAAATGAATTGTGAGATTATAATGAATAAAATATAGCACATTTAAAAGAGGTGAACTCCAGCCGACCTCTGTTGGTTTGATTTCTGTTGTCTGTCACTAACTCTGTTCTTATGTTCCCCTTTCCTGTCTGTGTCCTTCTTTGTCTTCCATCAATCACTTATTTTTCTCTTCTCCTGCTATCACCCTTCCTTTCCTCCTCCTCACCTCCCTGTGACCTGCAGTTTGATCACCTGTCTCATCAGTTCCTGGGTGACCATGAAGAAACCCAGTCAGGTCTACTCATTTGGGTGAGTTCACCAAAATAATCTCCAGACTCCAAGAGGAGTTCAAGTTGAATAAAGGACACCTGATGTGGTGTCAATAGGATATGACAGTGGCATAGGTAATAATCATACACCAATGATTTGAATGAATGAATCAATTTTAGAGACTGTAGAGAACTGATAGTCCTACTTCACACACACAGGCTGCAACAAGAAAACAAAGGGGAGAGAACGAGAGCGGGAATAGGAAATTAAGGAAAATGAGTGATATGTTCACATGTACTTTGTAAATCTGAGGCGTCTGACCAATGTTCGAGGGGTGTGTGATATAAATCATCATCATCATCTCTGATAACATCTTTATTGTTGTTTTGATAATGTGACAGGTGTGTTGCTCACATTCGCTGCATCGTGTAGTTATGAGTATATGACAGACTGCTGCGAAGTGAGGGTGAATGCAGTGAGATTATAATGAATAAAACATAGTGTGCTGCATTGTTGCATGGATCACCCTCATCACATGAAAGTGGTTTGGCTTTTGAAAGACGAGACAACACATGCAAACTAACCACCGCACACATAAATGACAGACTGACACTGTGTGGCTGAAATTATTACCAATACTACCACTATTCACATATATGTCTACTGACTGTTATCAACAAAATGCAAGAAAATATCCATGTAAGAATAGATCTTATTTTTTTGTTAAAATCACACACCCATACCATCTGCTGAAAAAACCATCAGTGTTGACCCAGTGGTTTATATTTACTATACATCATGGACTGTTCCTTTAATAAACTCTGTACTGACATACTATATTGTCTCAGAGGCTTTTCAGTCAAAATGCCATCTGTGTTTATTTATATGCTCATTCACTGCTGTCCCATAACCACACACACACACTCAGACACTGTAAACACAGATGCAGCATGGACAGAAAAACTGTTGTTACCGTTGTCGGGATCAGCTGAACGGCTCATGGATGTAAGATCATGGTCCACTTCAAACACAGCTAGTTTGGTGTTTACATGTGTCTTTATGCAGCTGGTGGACGATTTTTGTTTCATACCTCTGTCGATAGGATTTACGTTCTGTCCGGTCTTCAAAACTTCATGAGGCTCTTTGTGGTTTAGATCTGGTTTTAGTGTTCAGATTGGAATCAGGTTTAGGTTCAAGGTTGAGGCTGGACATTTAGTTAGGATATATGTACAATTTGGGTTATCTTAAGGTCTATCGCATCATTAGTCTCGATGGTTCTGACGTCTCTGTCTGTTTCCAGGTTTGAAAGACTGGAGGTTCTGGCTGTTTTTGCCTCCACTGTTCTCGTCCAACTGGGAGCCTTGTTCATCCTGAAGGAGAGGTGTGTATGCTTTCATAAGAAGACAAATACACCTGCTCATGCTCACACACAAAACAGGAACACACACTCTGGACGAAGGACAAAATGTTAACGATTAAGGAGAGTTAGAGTTTTTCTTCTGTCCTCAGTCAGTATTTAGAGCCACATTAAGACCCCACGTCTCTGTTTGTGTCCGTCTTTGCTTTTCTTCCTCTGCATCTCTTTGTCTCACTCAATCTGTCTCTCTCGATTAAAATTTCAATTATTTTCTTAGCGTGACTCAACGCAACAACAGAATTGATATTTCCAAAGCAATACACAAAATATTTCCAATTGTTTCTTTCTTTTGTCTTTGTTTTCCCCCCCATTATTAATTTCACTACATTGCTTTCCACTACACGGGGTGCATGTTTTCCTGTAGTCTCAGTTTTGGTTTATCATCAAACCATTTGGGAAATGCAATAATTGGACCCCAGGAAGGTTTAGTGACATGAGCAACAAAAGTTGAGACGGATTATTCAACTGATTTTTCAACTGAGTTATTTTATTGTCTTACTACACAGTTTAACACAGCACAAATAATGTCTAATATAACTAGAGCCCAAAAGATGTTGTTTACTACTCAGCTATATTTTAACTTGTTAAGATGCAGGAACCTCAGAGATGGTTAAAGATGGTGCTTTAAAGAAGTGCTTTAAAGGGGTGGTTACTGTCAAAGGGAGGGGTGCGCACGTGTGTGTGGTATGAACTACTAATGTTTTTAGGGCTAAGACTGGAATTGTTATTGTCTGGATCTGAGTCACACACATAGGCACAAACACACACACACCTCCAGGCGGCCGGAGAGGGGTTGTTTTGCGGTCAGTTCTTGGGGAGGGGAGGGGAGAATTTTCAGAATAACAACACACACGCATCTCTAGCAGAAAATACAGATTTCTGGTCAGTGGGCGTCTGCAGAACTCATCAGTTCAAATCAAACTGTGGACAGAAGAGAAATTATAGGAGAAACCCTGGATGCTTGACTCCTACAGTGAGCGGATGTCTCGGCTCTTTTATGCTGTGGGGGTAATTATGCTGGCATAGTTTGGGTCCACTTGTTCTGTTAGAGTGCAGAGTTGCTGCAGATCAGTACAAAGCTGTTCTCGTTGCGGTCTCTTTCAGGATGACAATGCCCCCTTCTAAACAGCGTGCTTCACTTTGAGCAGATCTCAATCTGAGTTTTGAAAATGTTGTTCCATTTCTCCAGAGATTGAAGCTGTGGCAAGAAAAATAAAGTGAGCCAACTGAATTTTTCTGCTTTTCTGTCTAAATTGGTCATACAATGTGAAGTGATCTTCACCAAAGTCAGATATCAACAAACACAGTATTACTAATTTGAAAGCATACAGTCATGATGCTTCACGTCTTTATTGAACACACTCAGTAAACATCCAGAGTGACGTGAGTAAGTAAGCAAAGTAAGTGAAACACTAGGCATTAGGACTCCGGCATTATTTATTTATTTCTTAGAATACAACTAGAAAATATAGGATGTCTGTGTCCACAGTGTTTCACAATGTGACAAACACTAGCTTGACCTCTGCATCAAAATCTGATGAGTTTCACAGTGTTTCTTAGAGATGTTGTTCCTATTTATGCAGACCAGAAAATTGCAAATTGCTCCCTTTTTATTGCCACTGTGGAATCGATGACAAAGCGTGCACACTTTAAAACTTAGAAGAGGATTTAAACACAGACTCCATCTGTTGCCTTGGTCTGTGGAGCCCATACTGAAGAGACAAACTGAACTGAAGGTGATCAACAGTGATCATTAACTTTTTTCTTTATTTAAATTTTCACTGTTCACCCACTGTCTTGCTCAAATACTCTGTAAAATCTCATTCAGGAATTTTATGAAATCTGTTAATATTGTTTAAATAAATTAACATTTTCCAGCTCAGAACTTAATATATTTTTTAATTGTCAGGACTTTGACTAAAAGTATTTTGACTTAAAATGATGAGTTGAATGAATTCATTTCTAAGAGTTCATTTAACTCATTAAAAAAATAGAATAATACGTAGATTTCCCATCACGCATCGTTTGAAAGTTAATCATTTCTAAATATTCTTTTGTACTTTGTACAGTTTTTGCGGCAAATTCCCCTTAATAAAGTTTTTGGATTGCAAATTGAATTGAAAGTTATTTCCACGCAGTGCAGAGTCAGGATGGTCCCACCTGACCAGTGTTGTTGACTGTGTTTGTTTCTGTTTTGTTAGTGTGGAGCGCTTCATGGAGCAGCCTGAGGTCCATACGTAAGTACTACCCCTCCACACAAACACACCGTATTCCCTCTTCACATTCAAAGAGAAACAGCTGGCATCTCTGTGTGTGTCTGCCTCTGTAACACTCACACAGAAACGCCAGCTGTTGTTGGAACAGAACATCCCAAACATTTGGGTCAGACACAGAGCGGCAAACAGACTTCAGTGAATGAAGGAAACCGTCTGACTCACTCACGGCAACATGTTCCTTGTTGATTTCACACTGACAATGTAAATGTGTCCACACCAGCTTAGTTAAATATACACAGACCGTGGTGAACGCTGCCCTCAGCCTAACATCAGCTTATAAAGTCTATAACATTCTTTAAAACGTGTTCCTGAAACTTCTTACTGGAACTAACGTGAGGCCTTTGGAGGGAGTTATCTGTGCTAAAAGGTGATAATTGATCCACTAATTTGGACTGATTGACTGTGTTCCTCTCTGCCTGTTCTCACTCCAGAGGCAACATTTAGTGTTGCAGGAAGTATTTATTTTATCTTTTGACCAGATGTTTCCACCCTCTAACTGATGGCAGCCACCATCATTCCATCAGTAAAAGTACCTTTAACGTCGGTATTCCAGAGGGGAAGCATCATTCCTCTGTAGCTTTCTGTCTCATCTCTCCATTCTCAAATCGATTAGTGAGGCGACTTTCATAACCTAAAATACAGCATGACTTAAACCTGTCTCCTGTGACAAGATTACCCCCTCCTCCACCTCCTCCTATCTCTGTTCTTTAAAGTGAATGTGATTGGTTGGCATGAGCGCTGGTCACTAACTGCAGAGACAGGTGTCTGCTTGGTGGAGACTGACACGCTCTCTCTCTCTCGGGTGGGGTGGGTTAGTGTAATGAAATGTTTTTATCACCCACTTTTGTTTTTCATTGGTGGACAGCCCTTCGCCTCCCACTGATTGTTTGGACTGATTTTTAGGCTCTTAAAAGGATTGTCCCATGTGATCAGTGTATTGAAGAGTACAGTTGTGTGTGTGTGTGTGTGTGTGTGTGTGTGTGTTTTTGCTAATAAGATTCATATAAATCATAAATATGACAAATGTTTTGTGTCTTTTCATTAAAAAACAGTTTAGTCTCAACATTTATCAGCCTTCTTGTTTCCTTCCTGAACAAACGATTGTCAGCTCCAACTGCATCTTTATGGCTCCATTCACAAGGATTCAGCCCCATAGCCTGTTTGCTATGTCCGCTATATGACCTAAGCAGGTCAGCCAGTTGTTGCTGCTAACCTTTACTGTAAGATGGAAATGCTCAGTATGGACCACAGGCTGCTCCAAATAAGCCATTTCTGGTGGAGGTGGACAAATGTGAAATGAATGGAAGAAGAGAAGCATCTTACTGCCTTTAATAATGGATATCAACACCTACTATTACATTTTAAATCAGTTTGACTATGAAGAGCAGGACATTAATTAAAACCTTTTTATATATTCTGCTTTAAAAGTGTAGAAATTGCCAAAGATAAATGTTTTTTTAACATATTATTGGATTTAATATCTAATGTTGTTTTTCTCAACAGGCAGCTTCAGGTTGTTCATGACTTTTAATGCTTTTTTTGGTCGGTTTTACGCTTTCGTGTTATAACATTATTTCATCACCTGTGCTCTGTTTACTCTGTAAAGCATATTAAGAATAAATCATGAAAACGTAAAGATGGACAGACAGGAACAGGATGGTCATGGGTGGTTGTTTCCTTGACCACTAGGATCGATAATTCATGTAACTGCAGCACAACATTCATAGAACAACCGCATTAGAACCACCACATCCAGTCTGGTGTTACTGGTCATATACTGGTTTGTTTTTCCTCTGAGCTTGTTCCACAACGAATTACAATCAGGTCTTGTCTATCATGTGTTGCACATCCCATGTATATGTGTGTTGGACTGAAATGCTGGCCAGCTGTTAACCACTGTGTTATCACCATACTGTGTTCAATAATAAGATGTTAACGTATGATAACGCACACTGTCTCTGCAGCGGTCGTCTGTTGGTCGGGACGTTCGTGGCTCTGTTCTTCAACCTGTTGACCCTGATGTCAGTCAGGAACAAACCATTCGCCTACGTCTCAGAAGGTACAGTCAATCCTGTTGTTTGTTTTGTGTTGTTTTTTTTAAAGAGGGATGGATTTAGTGATTTTTGTGTATTTTGGGTTTCTCCTGTGATTTGGTAATCCTCACCCTCACTGGGGAACAGGGACAATTTGGCTTTGTTTTATTTTGGGGGATTATTAGAGTAAAATGAAATGCTTGCTCACTGTTTTGTCAGTAGATAACTGGGAAACAGCAGCACTGGGATCAGAGGTTAGTCCCCTCCTAATTGCAGTCAATCAGTAAGGTTATTTGACATTTCAAAGATTATTTTTGGGGTGTTTTGGCAGCACACAAGGGCATGAAATATGTACTGTGAGTTGAGATGCAACTCTGCTGTACTTCTGAACTTGTTTTCCCAACAATCGTATTTTTGGCAGCACATCTACCAAAAATGTGTTGTTTTTGTCTCTTTGTGGGTTGAAACCAGCAGCTTGTTGTTTTCCTAAACGCTCAGTGTGTCATTTCTTATATCTTTTATCCAGCCAGCTGTTCAAAACCCAATGACACTGGTTTACAACAATGTTGAGCACCAAATCCACACATTTGAGAAACTGGAAACAGATGAAGTAAATCTTTGCTTGATTGACTGAAGTTGTTGCCGAACTCTCGGGAGGTTAATGTTTCCGTTTTTTAAAGGGAAGAATGATCAGATTCAGCTTGACTTCATCCAGGCTTCCTTTGCCTGCTTTACTGATTGGCGTCTTTGCGACCAGTATTTCTAACCTTTATCACCAAATCTACAAAACCATTACCAAGAACACATTGCCGGCACCGCAGTCGAGCCTAATAAGAGATTCAAATGTGCCCCAGTGGAATAGTGAATGTAATGACCTATTATCTCATCAGGAGACACATTTACCAAACCTCCAACTTAAATGACTCGTTTTTGTGTCTTCCTGTTGACTCATTTGATGTCATCCAACCACATACACATTGTTGTCCCAGTTTTATCTTCTTCTCGATGCAGCCACCAAGGCCTTCCTCGGAAACAATTATTTTGAAACGAGGGTCCATAAGCAGCATTGTTTACTTGACCTGGACCTGGACCTTGTGTATACAGATCTAATTACAGGTTATTTTACAGGTGCAAAGACCCGTTACTACCAGGTGCAGATGAGGCTTTAGAATACAATGACTTGTAAGGTGAATTATCTGGTCAGAGATCTTAATCCCAGAGCACAAGATCACATATACATGGGTATACAGTGTGAACACTCCCCATAAATCCATTAGAGAGACAAATACCAGTCCAAGACCCACATGTATTCCCTACTTTATATGCAAACAGGCAGTCTGCATGTGTTAAACAGTGAAGACACACGGTATAGGTCACTCACAGATGCAGGCAGAGCAGGCCAGACCGCGCCAGAGTCGACCCCAGGACATATTGACCTCAGTGAGGCTCAGACTGCAGCTAATACAGACAGACTGGAACACACACACACACACTAATTTGCAGACAGTAACGTAGATTTATTTGCACCTGTATGCAACATGACAATATTTATGAAGAAATATGTGAAGATATTTACTGGTATAAAAAGAACAGCTCTCTTCTCATTTCCTCCCTCCCCTCCTCATTCCCTTTCCTCTCATTACCTTCTGTCCTTCATTGTCTTCTACTATTTCCTCTTCTTGTCTCGTCACTTCCTTCTCCTTGTTTCTTCCTTTCCTTTCTCTTTTTCCTTCTCCTTTCTCTCCTCCTCTGTCTTCCTCCCCTCCCCTCTCCTTTCCCTATTCTCCCCACTTCTCTCACTTGCTCCTCCCCTCCCCTCTCATCTTCTTTCCTTTCCTACTTTTTCTCCTTACCTTAATTCATTTGCCTCTTCTCCTCCTCTTATGCTCTGCTCTCCTTTCCTCTCCCCTCCACTCCTCTGCTCTCACCCTGACTCACACTGTGCATGAACAGTCTACTGATGAATGAGGTCAGAGAGAGAGAGAGAGAGTGTGTGTGTGTCTGTGTCTGTGTGTGTCTGTGTGTCTGTGTGTGTGTGTGTGTGTGTGTGTGTGTGTGTGTTGTCAGCTGTCTGCTCTTGCGTTCGGAGCAGTCTCAACATCACTTAACATCTGACATTTTGAGATGGGAGGGGGATAAAACTGCACACACAAACATGGGCACTTAACTTTGCAGAAACACAACATCCCTCACTCATTACACACTGAAACACACACACACACTCTTTCTCTCTCTCTCTCTGATGGAGCGAGACTAAAAGTGCATTACGCAACGATGTTCCAGACAGTGGTAATGTAGTGTGCCAGGGGGACATACAGGCAGAGAGACATGCCAACACACACACACACACACACACACACACACACACACACACACACACACACACACACACACTCAAACATTGCACTCCCTCCTCGTACACACAGATCATAAATAAGTCACTCCATTAAAATGTTTGTTTAGATTGACTCACCCTGCTAGCAAAACAAACATAACCCCCCTGCCCACTCCACACACACACACACACTCACACACTCTCTCAGGTCTGAGCAGGATGGGAAGTGAAGAGCCTTTGACCTGACGTCGAGGCTTCGGGCCTCGCAATGTCGTCACACATTAAAGGTGGGACAGTGCAGTGGAGCGAGGGCGCTTATCTTTTTTTAAATACGAGTGAGCGATCCGTCCCCCCCCTCCCCAGACTATTTTTATCTCTCATCGTGGTGGAGGGGCTAACTGCTCTCTGCTCGTGTCTGTTGTTGTGTCAAATCAGAAGTTGGGGCCAAAAATAAGAATTAGCTGCAGCAGTGACGCCTGTTCTGTCCACACTGAACACGGAAACAGGAAAAAAGTAACATGACGCTGAAGTTTGTTTGATGAGCAGCTGCAGATGGTTCTTCTGTGCCACCATGACACCTCTGTCTTCTCTTTAACACAGCATGAACCAGAAACACCTTTTCATTTTTCTGTTGCTCAGTTCATGTCGGACTCTTCCTGCTTCGCTTTGTTCTTCCACTGTTCTACCACTGTTCTTCCACTGTTCTTCCACTGTTCTTCCACTGTTCTTCCACTGTTCTACCACCGTTCTTCTACTGTTCTGCCACTGTTCTACCACCGTTCTTCCACTGTTCTTCCACTGTTCTACCACCGTTCTTCCACTGTTCTTCCACTGTTCTACCACAGTTCTTCTACTGTTCTACCACTGTTCTGCCACTGTTCTACCACCGTTCTTCCACTGTTCTTCCACTGTTCTACCACCGTTCTTCCACTGTTCTTCCACTGTTCTACCACCGTTCTTCCACTGTTCTTCCACTGTTCTACCACCGTTCTTCCACTGTTCTTCCACTGTTCTACCACCGTTCTTCTACTGTTCTACCACTGTTCTGCCACTGTTCTACCACCGTTCTTCCACTGTTCTTCCACTGCCTATGAGTCAAGATCAAATTACAGTAAATGACAAACTTATTTCAACAGCACCTCTTCACAGTAAGATACATTATGAAACCTGCTTCTATACAAATAAACAGTACTATTCAACACCTGGTGTCATTAGGTTCAAGTCAAAGACTGAATGTCTGTAAAACTGCCTCAGGAGTGATGAAAAACTGCATTAAAAGTACTCAGTAAGTGGGTCTTGAGTATCGGTGTGTACTGTTGCAGATGTTGTGTTAAGTTGTTAGATATACTGTATATTAACAGCATTTCATGTGTCTCTCTTCTCTCTAGCGGCGAGCAGCAGTT
Organism: Anabas testudineus; assembly: GCF_900324465.2. NCBI lineage: Eukaryota > Metazoa > Chordata > Actinopteri > Anabantiformes > Anabantidae > Anabas > Anabas testudineus. The sequence goes on from NC_046624.1 coordinate 20,676,690, forward strand.
GGCTTCAGGAGCATGTGGCAGATCTGAGCCGAAGGTAAAAACTTGAGTCTTTCTTCTTTCCTGTCTCACTGTTTTCTGTCTTTCTCTCCTCTTTCTATCTGTCTCATTCCTTCATCAGCAGAGCTCAGTCGCAGGTAGGAACAGGAAGGATCCACTTACACTGACTCAACACACACACACTCCTGATGGTGTGTTACTGCTTATACTGCGAATCGGCGTGTGTGTGTGTGTGTGTGTGTGTGTGTGTGTGTGTGTGTGTGTGTGTGTGTGTGTGAGCGAGCAGGGCACACATGGCTCATCCACTGAGGTCAAAGGTCACCCTCGGTCAGCATGGTGGAACTGAGATGCTGCAGGGAAACAGATTGGCTCATTGATTGAGTTTCTCAGAAACAGCTGTAAGATCAGTTTTCTTGTTGTTTCCCGATGGGTACAGTGACAAGAGAACACACACACACACACCTTGGTTCAAGGTTCACACATCATTGTACCTGGAGCCATGATATCAGAGTAATCTTTGGGAAACCTTCACTGTATCTATAGTTGACTGATACTCACAGGTGTTTATTTTGTGTATTTGTTTCCGTAACACTCTCAGTTACTTTATTTTTTTATAACATACAGTACAGGGGTCTAAGTGGCGGTTCTCCGTGTTTTGTAAAACTACAGTTCAGTCAGGTTTGGTCCTAACTTCACATGTTGCGACTGTGCAGTGCTGCTGTGCACAGAGAACTAAATGTCCCACCCCTGTCAGTTTCTGGACATCTGATATGATTCACTGAAAGCTTATACTTTGCAGACATCGGTATTTCTTAAATTGTGCTGATTCAAAATATTTGCCAACGAGCTGTTTTGTGAGCTCTGCAGATTTCTTTGCCAGTCAGGGAGGAGAAAAAACACTGAAGCAAATTTGAGACTTTATCTAAATCTATCTACCAAAACTGTCCCAGAACACTAAAACAGAGCATCAGTTAGCCACAATTATCCTTAAACAATCTTAGCTGGTTGTTTGGAAACTGACAGTGAACTTTCACGTCCAGTATCTTCTGTAGGTTTGGGGTTTTCGTTCTGAGTGCAACTGACTAGTACCTAGACCACCGTGGTTACTTTTGGCAGTGGTTCAAGCATTTAAATGATGCTCGGTTTGTGTTAAGAGGCCAATAAAATGTCCCCTACACCAAAAATACCAGCAACCTAAACCAGTGATAGAGGGTAGAATGAATCTGTCTTATTTAAACCACATTGAGACCATCTGTAAGTTGCAGCAGAGACCAAATTTCGTGAACAGGCAACATTACCTCTGCAGTAATGTTGGAGTTTTTTGTTTGCGCTATTATCTGTGGAGATTAGAATCTCAGATGAATGAAAATCCAGGAGATAAATGGTTTAGTGGAGATATTCAACCACTCTGTGATCTTTTTGGTTTCTCATTCTGTTGTTTGGACTAAACAAGTATGTCTGGATACTTATCTCTGTGGAGTTTCTGCCTCGTTATCATCAGCAGAATTAAAGAGTTCATAATACAGTGTACACAGTAGAGATAAAAATACCACATAATTACACAGACAATAGCAGCAAATTGTCCTTCACATTTTTCTTCTATGTTGTCATGTTGACGTATCGCGCGACTCCAAAACAGATGAGTGCTCGGTGTCGACAGGTGTGATGAATATTACATCACAATCTGAATTCCCGCATGTGGGACGTGGATGAAGTGTATGGTGTGTGTGTGTGTGTGTGTGTGTGTACACACACATATACATTTATACACACACAGCGGCTCACATGGTGCAGGTTACTCGTGGCGACAGCCTGGAGAGTTGTGCAGCAAAACTGGGCTGTGATTGGCTGAGAGGGCAGAAATGAACAGGACGTCCCAGCCTAGTTTCCACTGTGTGTGTGTGTGTGTGAAGACGAGAGATGCTCTGTATGCCTCCATACAAGTACTTTGTGTGTGTTCCACTGTGTGTTTGTGTTAGTGTGTGTCTGTGTTAGTGTGTGTCTGTTATAATAGCCTGTCCCCACTTAACCTCAGCTGGGTCTGGGGGGCCAACTGGGTTATATAAAGCCTGCTGCTTTGTCGGCCTCACCAGCCTGAGCTCTGTGTGTGTAAGTTGCCATTGGGGAGAAGGGAGACGGATATTTAAAAACAAATGAATATGACAATGAAGGAAGGACAATTCATGCACATTTGACCTATTAGAATAATTTATTTCTCTTTTTTAAGAAGGTTTCGTACATAACAAATCAGTTTCTATATTACTACACATTTACTAAATTTAAAACTAAATATTTCTTTCCCCATTTCTTTTCACATCCTGTATTGTTTGTGGCTCATTCTCATCCAACCATGATGAGCCATCTTTCTTCCTGCAGAAAATGAATATTGTGCAGTGATAATATTTCACTGAATCAATAATGTGCTGTGTAACATGCAGCTTGAGCTCTCAGCTGCAGTATATTGTAAATACTGCAGTAGTTACGAAGTGGCTCTCCATCAGTACAATCTGTATATTTACTTCCTGACTATTAGTTTCTATATTTTTCTACATGTTTCACAAACAGTGTGCACACGTTTGTCATAGATATAATATAAAGTAAACAAAAGCTGTGTTTAGTATTTGAAATGTGATCAAGTGTCTGTTTATTATTCAGCTCGGTGTGGAGCCAACAAACCAGAGTATCAGGTGTTTGTTTGTCTCTTTGCTCTAATCTCTCACTCTCTGTCTGCAGCGTGTCTGGATTAACACACACATACACACAAGGTCACATGTCAAATTATATCAGTACATCACCAGGGATTATGGCTTCACTGGAATTGTCAATCTCATCCTCAACACTCTAAATGTTCTTTCTTTTTTTTTGCGTTGTAACTTTTGCTCATCATCCTTGGTCCTTTTTTGTTACCTCTCATCAGCCGATTGAGCTGACGATTTTTATCATTGTGTTAAAACCACAGTGTCTCTGGGCTTCATCCATCCTTCACTACTGGCTTAAATTAAAGATTCGACAGTTGTTTGGTGTTTTGTCATCTTGGCTCTGTCACAGTTTGATATAACTTAGTTAGCGAATGCACTGCCAGTAGAAAGGTCATGTACCCACGTAACACACGGATGAGGTAAGACTAGAACCTCGTTCTCTGCATGAATCAAAATCAGGAGAAAGAAAAAATCTCTTAAAAATCAGTGGAGAGGAACCTATTGGCTCAAATGTTGAGTCATTGCTAAGTTTTAGGACTCCAAACTCAGACTGACTCAGTGGGTTTGATATAAACACAGAGCGTCCGGCAGTGAATCACGGCGTGTGCTCACATATCCCATCTCTCCAATATTCACTGTCTGAGGAGCTGCTGGATCAGTCTTTGACAACATCATGACCACTGTCTCTCTCCGCTGTCCACGTTAAACAGACTCTAGTTCAAATCCACTAATCAAAACAAGCTGGGCGATATTTTAGGAATAATATGAAAATAGAATTTTGTTGTTCGTGCTGAATAAAGTAATAATAAGTGGAAAACCTTTCATGCTCTGTTTGGTTTTATACACTTTGTGGCACAGAGCCATCGACCACGGCGGCTTCAGAGTGCTGGTCTTTGACAAATTGGAAATTCAGTCTGACACACAGCGCGGGGCCAGTCCGCCTGGAGTTTCATTCATTGACCTGTTAAACGGTTCCAGGAACATCGGCTCGGGTGCGTTACCCAGAGAGCGAGCCGGGTCATCTCTGTTGAGTCTTTGGAGAATCGGTTGTTGTTTGAGGTCGACCGCAGCTGCTGGTCCGGTCCGAACAAGGCCACAGAGGGTTTTCTCCTGTCAACCTGTCACTTATGGTGACAATCAGCTGTCCAAGATAAATAACATGCATTGTTGTCAAATCCATGTGTCAAACATCTGTTCAGAGAAACGACTGTAGATGCCTTTGTGTAGCAGCGCTTATTGATTGTTGTTTCTCCAATCCAATCAGAGCTTCATACACACAGGATTTAGAATCAGGATCTAATTTTCTTGTGCCACAGCAACAGAAAAATGGTGACGTGTATATGTTGGACACAGCTCGACAGATTGGTGATGGTCGACTTACAATAAAAATATCTCGCCATACTGCGTTTCTTCGATTCACATTGAAACACTCGTTTAACGGCTCCAAGTAACCACTGCAGCTTCTGTGACGCTGTGGGTTGAATTACTCACTCGCTACTGATTTCCTAGTGCTAAACAGGAAACATCAACATCTTACCAGACTGAATAATTAAATAGCAATTCCATCTGTGTATCATATCAGCTAGGCTCTGCTTATTTCCAACACCGGTACATAAAGAGGAAGACAACACTGCAGGTATCTTTGTTTTGTTTTAAGACTGCAAAGGCTGTATTTTAATCGTGCATTTATGTCTAAAATCTGCCCATTCTTAGTATTAAAAGCTAAGAATAAAGTAAGAATGGTTGAAATTGTCATTTAAATTGTCGCAGTTTTTCTGAAAGTTTGAGTAGCTTCGTATGTTAATGATATTTTAGCAGAACTGATTGTGGAGTGACTTTGGTCAGTCAGGACTTAAACAACAAAACGTGAAACAAGACAATAATGATCCCATTAACTCCAGTTCCTTTACTCTAAGTCCATTATGATGATGTGATTAGGTTTAAAGGTCTAATCCTAAAGACAAACAGACATTCATCCTGAGGGAAGCTTCACCTTAAATAACTGTCCTCTGCAGGTTTTTGATTGTTTGACTCACTTATACACACACCTACATACTTTAAACTTTAAAATGAATGCAGTTTAACTAAACAGCAGAACAGTCACATATTTCCTGTTTGTCTCCATTTCAAAATGAAATACTCTGTAATTTTAGGCACAGCTGTGTGTTCATTTGTTTATGATGATTCATCCAGAACTGAACTTTTGGACTTTGGCATCTTAATCTGTTTTATCTCTTATGCTGTTATTGAGGTTGGGTGGAAACAGTTTGACATTTTATTCAGAACAATGTTTTCATGATGACACTGTTTAACTAAATGTTTTTGTTATTTCCATTTGCAAAGTTGAGAACATTTGGAGCTGGTTCATGGGGAAAATCTGGAGTTAATGATGTGCACTAATCCGGTTTCTGTTGTGTTTGTGTACAGTTTGTGTGGCGTCATCCCAGGTCTCAGCAGTGTGCTGCTGCCTCGGATGAACCCGTTTTTCCTGATCAACATGGCAGGAGCTCTGTCCCTCTGCATCACCTACATGCTCATAGAAATCAAGTAAGAATGAATCTGTGATTGTTAAATCCCTGAATTCCCCAGCACACTGAAACTCTACATGCCTTCCTGGGTTTGCTGATGTCATGTTTCCATCACTGCTGGAAATTCCCTTTCTCTGCTTTAAACTGACCTTATCTTTATCTGCAATGAAGCAGAGTGCTTTCAGTTAGGACAGAACATGTAGACTTTAACATGTGCAAAAGTGCAGTGACTGGCTTATGAATCATTAAGATTGATGTGGGAGTTCTCCAAGACTTTGTTCTGTGCCACATTTCTGTGATTCCTCGTGCTCAGGTTGTAGAATACAACAAAACATTGATTCTTATAAAGCAGATTGCTTATATACATCATATCACATACAAGGTAGGGTGGAGCTGCTACTGTAGAACAATGACTACTGAGCAAACTTCAAGGTAAACTAGGAAAAACTCAACAACCCGAATGCCAGTTGTTACCGTCTAGGTTTAAATTCCACCTTAAGACGATTACAAATCAGCCTGTTACCACACATTTCTGTTATCATAGTTTCCGCTGCCTTTTGCATTTCTATTCCTAATTTCTTATTATATTATTATATATACCTTGTGTTTCTTGTATTGCTTGTGTTAATTGCACGTGTGTGTGTTCAGTAACTATAACGCAGTGGACACAGCATCGGCGGTCGCCATCGCTCTCATGACTTTCGGCACCATGTATCCCATGAGCGTCTACAGCGGCAAAGTTCTCCTGCAGGTAACGTCTGTCCCACATGAAACACTTGGTGTTTTATTGTCTGTCTTTCTGCTGCACTCAAGGAATTTCTGCATGGACACTGAAGCAAACCAACATTTTAAAGAGCGTATTTTATATTTTATATTTTATCTCTCCCTTCTGCAGACCACACCCTCACACATCATCGGCCAGTTGGACAAACTGCTGAGAGAGGTGAGTCGTATAAAAGCTGCAGCCCTGAGAATTTGCTTGCTTAAATTTTTTATTATAAATTAAAAAATGAATGTGAATTAATTTATGACAAGTAATGAAGAAAATCTGCTTTGAATTTCCATTCAGGCTGCTTCTCACTTGACATTTACTGTGAATGTAATTATTTTCAGCCTACTGATCTCAAATAACGATAAAGAATAAAATAAATAATATAAATCTTAGATTTCTTAACCAGTCCTGTGATTCTTCCCAAGTCACCGCTGAGTTAAACCTACCAGGTTGAGCTTATAAGTGATTTGAATATAGTCAGTATGTGTTAACACAGAATCAATTTGTGTCCAATCAGGTGTCGACTCTGGACGGAGTCCTGGAAGTTCGCAATGAGCACTTCTGGACTGTGGGTTTTGGATCACTGGTACGTAAACAGCCAGAGAACCAGAGCTGTGACAGGAGGTTGTTCCAGTCTGTTCACTGACCTTCAGTCATGATGATCTGCATTTTTATCAAACTTTTCTTTCCTGCTTGGTCATTTTAAGGCAGTGTGAAGAAATCTGACGGATCAGCAGCATTTTGGGTTCCAGCCTTGTTCCGATCATGTCCTTCTGTGTAGTGTATTTAGGAGCTTCATTATTTCTCCAGAGACCTCCAGTTTTGGTTGGATTATTTGCAACCTGATACAATTCGATTAATTTAACTTCACAGTGTAAAAAAATTAAATTTAAGCAGGAAATGAATTTAAGTTTGATCAAATGACACATGGACATTTTGGACGAACTGAACATTTTCTTTCATCCCTCAGTCGACCAGGGCCTCGGGTATGTGCCCATTTTACCTCATAGTTCATTTACACCAGCTGCAGTAGGCCCATCTCCGTCTGGCTTGCTATCTTCCATCTTAACATCCTCTGTTCGTCCTGTTTTCTATCTGTATCCTCTTTCCCTCCATCCTCCTGTTGGTTAGTTTGTTTGTTTCTACATTTCTCTCCCTCCTCCGTCTCGTTCATCCCTCTCAGTCATTCGTTGGTTCAGAGCGACGATCTGTATGGATTTGTTCACTCAGATGAAAAGAAGGAACAAGTCATTCAAGCGGAGACATTGACCCCCCCACCCCCTGCTTTCTCTCCTTTTCTCCAGTTTTTGGAGGGAAGACTGTTTTTGCTGCTGTTGTCTGTGGTCCACATTGTCGAAGCAATGGTAAACAAGCCCAGCTGACTCTGAGGGCGGCTGAGGTCATGGGAAACACACTCACACATTTGCCCTGTGCAGACAACACACACACACCGACTTCTACCTCCTAGTGTGAAAAACACACACTATCGGACACAGGTGATTAATTGTAATGACTATAACCATAAAGCTGGGTTTCACCCACTCTGACGATGCACCATATGTGATGTGATACTAACTACACTCCTGAATACACACTTTGGCCTTGACAAAGATCCAACAACTGTTAACTGAACCCCGCACGTTCCTTCCGCAACCTAAAGCATATACAACCTGATCACATACAACAGAACCGAATAAAAACCTACACTGTAGGTACCCACAGCAGGACTCCTGTGAACCCACTGTGATAACTAGAACTCTCACTTCATCCTGAAACTTGATTCATTACAGAAATAACTGTTTGGCCAAAACCTCATTCACAGAGTTAAAAGTTACTGTGCTGTTTTATTGTATAGTACCAAGAGAAAAGGGTTTGACATTGACTTATACCCATATGAAGTATAGACGTCATACTAGTGTTAATACCTTTTAGAAATAGTATAAAGGAGGACAGCTGTCAATGTGCAGGACCTCCAACATATCAATAAACCTTTCTTCAGAATAAACCTCTTAAACCTCTCTCTAAGGAGCCTACCTTGTGTGTAGGTTTTTATGTCCCCAAATATCGTGGATTGTTGTAGCACGAGTTTGGTGATTTTATCAAAATGTAGTCTCAAATTCTATCTTTTAAAATGGTTTTATGTACACGGCGGTCCAAATGAAACCTTATAGTGTGTGTGTGTGTGTGTGTGTGTGTGTGTGTGTGTGTGTGTGTGTGTGTGTGTGTGTGTGTGTGTGTGTGTGTGTGTGTGTGTGTGTGTGTGTGTGTGTGGCTATCATTGTGAAGGCTAGGTTTTAGGGTTAGGGTAAATACATGTGATAAATTAAAAGTCAATACAGAGTAGGTTAACATAGCTTGGAATGCATTATGTCAATGAGTGTCCTCACAATGACTCAATGACAAAAGTGTGTGTGTGTTTGTGTTTGTGTGTGCGCGCCTTCCTGCTGCCTCTAGGCGGAGCAGCGTCCTCTGTTTACCTCGGCACTGATGCTGCTTTTATTGTTGTTTTTATTTGTGCTATCGATGCTACTGCTGTTGTTGTCGCTGATGTTGCTGCACTTACACAACTGTTGGTTGTTTGCCCACTGCTAACAGAGCATCTGTCCAAACTGATTTGACCCCCTCACTGCACTCGTGGCCCATGGGGACTCGCTGAGAGTGTGTGTTTGTGTGTGTGATTCTGTCCTTACGAGGCCTCCACCTCCACGAGGGCGTTAAATTAGGAGATGAGGAGGCAGGAGTTCAGCTGGTAGATCAGTTGTCACTGTCATAAGTCAGTCAGTTTACGTTGGGTTAGCATGTAGCCAGCTAGCGGCCCATGTTTTCACACTGGATGTGATTTAACTTGATCGTTCTTTACAGTTTTATAGTTTCACTGATACGTCACAGGTCCAGAGTTAAAATGGATTGAGTCCCTGAAGTTTTTTTTCTACTTTCTATGTAAAACACTAAATAAATACATTTGAATAAAAGTACCCCCCTCACCCCCTCTGCCCTTCTGTACCTTCCTGTTTCAGGCTGGCTCCGCTCATGTTCGTATCCGCCGCGATGCTAACGAGCAGCTGGTTCTGGCCCACGTCACCAACCGGCTGCTTCCTCTCGTCTCCACGCTGACCGTCCAGATCTTTAAGGATGACTGGACCAGACCTCTCCTCTCTGGGACCCTCACCTCCTCCTCCCCTGTTCCTCCTCTGGGGCCTGCTGAAAGCTACGCTGCCCTTTCCTCCTCCTCTCTGCCTCCCCTGCTGTTGTCCACTGGAGAGTTGGACCCTCTGACCTCCACACCCTCCAAACCCTGCAGCCCTCCTCCAGAGTTCTCCTTCGACACGCCGGGGAGGAACATGCAGCCAGTGGTTCTCCCTGCTCCTGGACAGCATACCCACAGGCCCTACGGTGGCCTCGGACTCGCCTACGGAGCACCTCCCTACACAGGGATGCTGAATCAGGGCCTGGGGCGGACCGGCGTTGGGATGGGATTTGGTGGTCAGGGTCTAGGAGCCGGGTTTGGACTTGGGGCGTCATCCTCTCAAAGTTACAGAACTGCCTTCGGAGGGTCAACAGCACCGCTCCGCTTTGTAAGCAGCAACCCTTCGCCTTCACAGATGCAGTACAGACAGTACCAACCCTGATTGTGAGACCTTTGAAATACTTGAACGTAAACATGAGGTGTTCTGTCGATTCACGATGGGACGCCTCCATTCAAATGTTTGAAACTCTGAGATTTGTTTCCTGTGCAGGCTGCACACTACGACAACGGATTCTTTGGTTCTTTGAGGTTCTGGTGTAAATTCCTGTAGTGTGAGCCTCCACTGACTTTAGAAGTGAGATGGCGAGTATTTATTTCACTGACAGTGGGACCAAGACATTGACTGTGGTTTGTTAAAGTCTGTGGGTTTTAATCAGGTTTTTGGGGAACAGCATCTCTCTGGGAGCGACGGTGAGGTTTGACTGTAAAGAAACAGGTCGTTGATTTTGGTTTGGTTATTTTCCCAGAACAAGGAAATAAAGTCTTGAACTCCATCAAATCCGGACATTTAAACAATTCTGATTTACAGGAATATTTTAAAAGTCTTGTACAACACTGGAAGTAGCCGGTGTTAAAAAAGTCAAAGATGTGAGGTGACGACACGTGAACAGTGTTTTATCGTTACAGCAAAGATGATAAAAGAAGAACGATGGAAAAAGATGAAGAACAGCTTCCTGAGTGTTTTAGGCCACAGACCTGGATTCAAACATGAAATGTTTTAAAGTGAAGCGTGACTGTTTTAATTTGTAAGTAAAAGTCTTTGCTTTGATCCTGTTCTCTGTATGTACTTTTATTACGGCCACATTATCTTTCTTTGTGTCTCAGATTTGTCAGAACAAACATTTTAACTGCAGAACTGCTGCTGATGATGCAAAATAATAGTATCTGAAGTTTTTGGACTGTGGGACATTTAGAGCTCGAACAAACATTTGATATAAGCTGCAGTTCAGTTGTATATGTCAGAACATGGTGAGAAATGTCCATAATTGTTATGTTAAAGACCAACAATGTAAGGTTGTTTTGGTCAAAGAGTAAATCATCATAGTATTCTGTTGTATTAATGTGGCCTTGACAACGTTTCTGCTGAGTGAAACTAATATGAAACATTTATGCAGCAGCAGTTCTGCAGAAATCATTTCCCTCTTCACAGTCTCTCGCTCTCTTGTTTTAGTTATTCCTTATCAAAAACGGTGCATGGAGGAAACTGGATGTGGAGCCTGTGACAGGAACAAACGTTATATTAAAAGGACCGTTTCTTAATGAGTGATGGTTTTTCTACTTTATTTTTTTGTCTGAACTCCGGCCGGGTGTCGCAGCTCCCTCACAGATTGTTTTTGCTTCCTTTCAGAAGAAAGAAATGATTGATGGTTGTGTTGTTGTGTTACAGTTAAGAGTTCAAATATATGTGAACAGACATTAATGTGTCAGAGAAATGTTCTCTGAGCGCAGCTGGTGTTAAAATAACATTTCTGTTTCAGCTCGTCCAACACCTGCAGGACTGAATGAAAAGCAAATGATCCACCAGTGATGATCTGGTTTTGTACAATATGCTGTTGGTTTGTTTTCTGATGCTGAAGTCAGAAGATCTAAATACGTCCTTAATGACTCGGTGCTTCATCATTTTCCAGAAGTGAAAAATATCTCACAGCTTCTTTTTCTGTTTTTCAGTAAAACCTTCAGTTCTTCTTCAGTTGCTTCTCTCTAATCCATTTGTTCTTCCAGGTGTCACTGTAGATCTACGTTAGCATGTGACGACACTTTCTGCTCCCTGCAGCGTTTCCACCTCCCCTCAAGGCGTCGTCGTGTCCTGATGTGACCTGCTGAACGTCTGACCTGCTGTAAAGATGATTCTCTCCATTTATAGAGCCGCTAAACAAGCAGCTACCTCTACAAGGTGTGGTATTAAATGAAGAAGGTTTAATACAGCAAATAGAGAAGCAACAGATTGTTACTGGGAACTCACAGCAACAGTCTGCAGCAACATGGGATATTGATCAAATGCACATTTACCTCTGGTACATGTTGATTATTGTGAAATAACAGCTGTAGAAATGTTTTCCAGGAGCTACTTGATCCAAATGCTGTGGTCCTGGTTTAGAAATATTCATATGATAAAATTATTGTAGTTTTTGACATTAATGGGGGATAGACTGATATGTTTAGTTGTGCTTCAGTTGGTTAAATCACAGGGTCAGCAGTCAATTTCCATTTCATGTCAGCCACATGTTGAACTGTCCCAGAGCACAACATTAAAACCCAAGTTGCCCTTTGTGGTGTCTAAGTGTAAAAGTGGGCTACATGATGCCACCTTCCAGAGTGAAGCTGTATCAGAAACAGAGTGGAGCATCTTCCCTCACAAACAATCTTTGAGTTCAGGTACATTTCAAATAATTAAGACAATACGTTTTATCTGCAGTGGAATGAAAAATGTCATTAAATCACGTCGTCACTCGACGTCTCTTGGCAAACGGCACGAAGCCAACAGTGCTGCGTCCTTTGTTCTGCTTTAGCCACACGCTGCCCTGCTTCCATAATAATAGATGACACACTTTAGCATTTCTTGCAGCATCTGGTCGTTATTTTGTCCCCAGTAATCACGGGATTCTTTTGACCCACAGTTCGCTGCCCTCGCCTCCTCATCAGCCCAGAAAATATTGAAATGAACGAGCGGGGCTGCGGGCCGCCGTGTGAGGCTGAGGTAAGGAGACAGCTTCGAGTCTGGCAGAGTTGCAGTGTGTTAGGAGGCCGACAGCCTCCTGACCCTGTTACTGTAGGATCTGCCTGATCTCCCAAAGCCACTAACAGGGCCCCAGATCCCCTTATTTCCAGAGTAGTGCTCACTGATCACTGGGTTTGTTTAAGGAAGATGATCAACCACATTTTCCCCCTGATTTTCCCAGTGTAGTCGGATGTTCAGAGGCCAAGTCTTCATCTTCACAGTTCTCTGTGCAGCTTCCTCATCTCCTCAACCTACTACAGCAGCTCAAGAGGAGCTACCAGAACAGAGGCAGCTCTCACTATAAAATCTGCACCACTGGTGGTTAAAGTCTGCAAAGACGATAAGTTTTCTCTGCATTGTTCATTCAACCACTAACTGTGTTTTCAGGTATGATGAACAGGGCTGCTGGTGATGACACGTTACGTTTATTTAACTGCTTCTCTGTGATTGGTTGAAGGAATCCTTCCATTTAACAAGTTGCATCACACTCTGCCACTCACACAGCCGCTCGAACCTGTTAAAGTGCCTCGTCTGAGGAATTTCATTTCCTCCCCACTAGACGATAATCCAGCCTCCGTTTGTGTTCGGTGGCTTTTGGAAGAGATTTCCAACAAACAATCAAAGAAGTACTTTGCCCTGTCAGCTTAACGGGGCTTCTGCTCCCTGAGCGTTGGATGTGCTCAACGGCCCCTAAGCCTCTAAAAAGGTCCCCTGGCATTTTGAAGTTCAGGGCCACGGCGTTTGTATTAATGTGGACTTCACATGCTTTTCACAAAACAAACGGGGTAGAGCCTTTGTAATCTGTGCCGAAAATCCCTGAAAATGAATGAGATCCGTGCAGCGTCTCCACTTTCTGGGTCAGTCCGACACAGTCTCTTCACACGAGGTCTCGTGTGTGTTTGTGCTGCAGCATCAGTTCAGGTCAAAACACCGGACGACTCGCACGTAACCTGACGACAGAAGGTCAGAGGAAGCTGACGTGGTGGAAAGTAACTAAGTACATGTACTCTATTATGATTGTGACGTACTTTACTTCAGTATTTCCTCTTTGTGCTGCTTTAAACACATTGCATGAGTCATCTGACAGCTGATACCTTTCACATTAAGATGAACATACATGTTTTTAGTTTCATAACTTGTTGTCCCAGCCTTGAACGTCCATTTCGTTTCCTTAAGCACTAGAAATGTCTCGGCCTCAGTCTCCTCGAGCTGCTTCGTTCAGCTTCGGTGTACAAACGGCAAAATGATCAAATAGTCTGAACATTATCACCTTCCTGAGGGAGGATTGAATTAAACAAACATACGTGTGGAAATCTAGGACCGACTGCGTCAATGACTCCAGTTTGGTCCTTACTGCATCTTCAGTGATGTAATAATGTTAATGATGTCAGAGGGCGTCTGAGGTCACAGCGTCTGGCTTCGACTCTGCTAACTGGAGCAGAAAAAAGAGGGGGGTGGGGTCTGTGACGTCACTGACACCTGAGTAACCCCATGGACTGAGAAATAATCAGGTCAGCAATAATGCATGTATTCCATTATGTCACATCTATAGGAAGAGGGTGTGTGTGTGTGTGTGTTGTGTAATACTGGCAGTGAACACTGTGTTCAGAGCGGCAGGATCACTGCATCTGTTTACAGCGACCTCCAGATTAAATCAAACCTCACACTTCAAATAGAGACTAATCCAACACAAACACACACACACACACACACACACACACTCTGAGCCCTGCGGGAACATTAAAGCCAGTGACCTAATCCACAGAGTTCAAATAGAAACACTTAGAATCAGAGTAGTAATCACGGTGATGGTGAACACACACACACACACACACACTCCCACACACTCCATCTGCCTATAGTTTCTATACTCGAGTGTCAGAACAGCTCCAGCTTTTCTCTCTCGTGTATCAACATACATTCCAGTCACAGAGATGACCTGCCGATCACCCCGGCAGTCAACACATGGCAGCTTTTTCTAAATCTGGACGGTGGTTTGACAACACTCACCTGAACCCAACCGGTGGAGGCAGATGGCCGCCCACCCTGAGCCTGGTTCTGCTGGAGGCTCCTTCCTCTCCACTGTCTCCTGGTGCTGCTCAGTTGTTAGTTTTCTATATAATTCTGTATACTGTTATATTTGTAAGGTCTTAATCTTTAAACACTGTAAAGTGTCTTGAGTTGTGTGGTGATTTGTTGCCATATAAATAAAATTGAATTGACTCTTCCACCTGCCTGGATTCAGAAATAATCCAGTGTGCTGCCAGCACCAGTGTTTTAATCACTTTCTAAAGTGTAGTGCAGCTTTGAGAGAATCAGATGCTGCTCCACTCGCTCCTGATCTGTTCCAGTTTGATTTTGAACGGAGTTACTTTTTTTTTTTCTCACTCATTTGTATCTGAACATTCAAACCCTTGACACAGGCCGCGTTCAGAATGTAATTTGTCCTTCTCACTCACTGAGTTGTGCAGGTGGCACCAGCACCACAAGATGATGTATCCTCGTGGAGAAGAACTTTGATCTGGTTCAGTGTTTTCAGACTTTGGAGATTTCAGCTGTTGTACATTGACGGACTGCTGTGACTCTGGACAACCACCAGATGTCGCTGTGCTTGCTGCAGAAGTTTCAAAGCAGCTCTTACTGTGCAGCCCCCTTGATAGGATTTTTTAATTATAATAAGTGTCTTTCTTTGACCTGCTTCATGTTGTCTTCAGTTTCATAATCCAAGTTGACCAGTGACACATCTACATGGTTGTCTGAACGACAATATGAGTCCCACCTTCCAAATTAACCACGTCCTGAATACAAAAGTGTATCTCAGTTGTAGCTCAACATGGAAACACGTTCATACTGTAGACTTGAGTAGGACAGTGTCTATCTGTGTGAACCTGACTGTTGAAATGTGCGTTTTCACACCGATATCTGTTTAATGTATAGAAGGACACGTTGGAATCCTTTTAAGACTTAAACATCATGTTAACGTGTCTTTTCTTATCCCCTGACTTTTCTTGTAGGAAGAAACATCCTAAGTTGTACAACCTGGAAGTGCAGCTTTAAGTTCTGCCCTCAGCTAATCTGCCCGACAGTAGTAACTGCATTCTGTGTGTCGGGGTCAAAGGTCACAGTCAGGCTCCAACAGCAGACTTGGGTCAGCTGTGGTGCAGATTTTCTACAGCAGCAGCAGCAGGACGGCGACGTGGAGCTGAACTTGAACTCCACCGAGTTTGACGTTGATGCTGTTTGACGTGTCGCCGCCTCCTCGCTCAGCCACAGTCAAACAGAGTGCTTCACTCGCATTAACAATGCATGGTGTGTGTGTGTGTGTGTGTGTTTAAAACTGACTCATGTTTTGCATCCTTCACACTCTCTAGTTTGTTAGTTCTCTTCTTTTCTTCATAAATAAAGTGATTTTCTTCAGTCACAGGTTTTAAAACACGTTTCATTAGGAAACATTTTAAAATCTTTTCTTCATCTCTCGTCCACATGGATCATGTGAAGTCGTCGCACTCGTCTGACTCTAGAACAACCGGTGGGTTTTTATCTTGTTTCTTCCAGCTGTACTTTATTGTCTGCTGTAGTTACCAGTTACTCTTCAGACTTTATGTATAATAATGTCATAAAAGTTACAAAACATCATAAAGATTCAATCTGAGTTTCTCTTTTACAAATTCAAATGTGTACTTTGTTTTTCTAATATCACCTTTTCTCTTCATTCACTTGTTTTTCTTTTTGAACAGTTCATAAAAGTTAATAAATCTTTAGTAAATCTTTAAAACTCAGGATCGTCACTGACGACCACGTGTCCTCCGTGTCCTTCGCAGGAGGTTTGTCTTCTTCAACATATAAAAATTACACCTGAATTACTGCAGGAAAACGTCCCAAAGTTGTTCTCCAACATGAAGTACGAGCTCCTAATTGTGCTCGTTCATTGAAAAAACACGACTTCTGTTTTAAAATGTTCTAAGAAATCAAATGTTGAATTGATAAAACTCGGCCACAGAGCTCATCGTTCTACGTTCTTCCATCACATTTATATTGTAAATAAATAAATTATGAAGATTTATTGGCAAAGGAATTAATAAAAATGTAAAATTGAGGCAGCCTGGGTCACTGAATGTAGAAAACATGTTAAAGCCAGATGAAGTTGAAGATGAAGAATAAATCATCTTCTCATCACTGATCATAGTTAGGTAGTAACAAGGTAGAAACACAGTCAGCGAGAAACCTGGACACGTTTGAAACTGTAAAGCTGTGTGTGTGTGTGTGTGTGTGTGTGTGTGTGTGTGTGTGTGTGTGTGTGTGTGTGTGTGTGTGTGTGTGTGTGTGTGTGTGTGTGTGTGTGTGTGTGCGTGCGTGCGCGCGCACACATCTCTTGCATTAACACTAGGTGATGTATCGACTGTGGACTGATGGACAGATGGGTTGGTTGTTGGGTGGTTGGTTGGTTTAGCAGGAACACTCAAAGGGCGGCGGGGTTAGCTGTGTTTCCATACAACAGCAAACGGCCAGAGGGCTGCGAGGGGGGGATGGTGTGTGTGAGTGTGTGTGTGAGTAAGAGGACAGAGAAACAGTAAACAAACCCCTGAGGTCAGAACAGAGAACATGTGACCTGAATATTGCCGTTTGAAGGTCGAGCTTCCCGTTTGTCTACGTGTAGAAGTTCAGTGTTTGTCTAGTTTGAGGGATTAAAGTTCTTTTAACATGCGGATGTTAAAATCTGCTGCAGACGTCCAGTTTACTGCAGCGTGTCTCCTGTCGACCTGTTTGGGATGTTCTCTGCCTCATTACCAGTCCAAGTGGCCACTGATGCTCAGTCTCCCTCTGAGCGGATCCATCACTGTCATTTCAGGTTGTGTAGCAGAGTTTAAACAGAGCAGAGAGTTCTGAGCTTGAAACAAACAAACTCACCAGGCTCCATCTGTGTGTAGATCTGGGATTGATCCAGAAAGAAGTCCCCCCCCCCCCAACCCATTGAAAACTGTTCACAGACACTCTGAAACACAAACACAGATGCAGACACTCTTCGCCACCCTCGACTAACTCCACTGGCTGCTGTGTGTTTTTGACGCTCATGTGGAGTGACAGGCAGGTCTCAGGTCACTCTGGGATGTCTCAGGGTCCCGATCAGTCCTGGCTGCCTGCCAACCCGTCTCCTCACCCGCCCCCTCTGTCCCAACACCTCCACCTCCACACAAAGATTCACCCTGTCTGTTAGCCACAGTTTTAAAAGTACAAACACACAGACATACAGTAAGATGTCTAAGAACCAAGCAGCAGCATCAGGTGACGTTATAGTTCAGTAATAAGACTCCCTGACTCTGCTGATTGGTGAAAAATCTTCCTACAATCAGAGAAGGAACTGAACTGTGGCACAAAGATGTGACACCAGTCCAAACTGGGAGTGATAAAAATGTTTATTCCACCCAGTGGAGGTAAATTTATAACTTTATTAAACTTAAAACTAAACTAAAAACGGTGAAAAAACTTGGGTTAATTATGAATTTGTTCTTTTTTTTCATATTAATTGGCTGAAATATTATATTAATAGTTAATTAATAGACACATTTAACTTGTGGCCACATTATTACATCATTCATTGACTGTAATGAACTAGTTCAGTCACCTGGACACCGCTCTGGTCACGGCTGGGTCTGTCTGTCTGCTCTGTTCTGTTAAAAGTATTTACTGCCCCCCCCCCCAAAACACAGTCAGTCAGTCATTAAGACATTCCTCTAAATGCTCAGTCCCTGAACCTCACACAGAGGTGTGTGTGTGTGTGTGTGTGTGTGTGTGTGTGTGTGTGTGTGTGTGTGTGTGTGTGTGTGTGTCTGTCTGTGAGAGACAAAGCAGGGAGTCTGTGATGGGACCTCCTTCATCATCCTCAGTTTGTTGAGATGGAGCAGAAGCTGCAGCAGCAGAGTGGAAGGAGTTCGTCTTCTCACCATGAGCTGTTCCCACAGATCCTGACCTGAGGCTGAAGCAGATTTAGCTGTGAGGTGAGTAACAAGCTGCGTTCAAGATCCCCCAACACTGATACTGTTACTGGTTAGAGCGACAGTTTCTACAAGACTCAGACTCAGACTCAGACTCAGACTCAGACTTCTCTTAATCTGTGAATTAAAATAGTAAATTTAGAAACATGTTGTTTCACGAAATCACGACAGGGTGAAAAAAGAAAACGACAAAAGTCGTGGTGAAAAGTTCAAAGTCTCCACGTGTTGTGAGCTGAGGACTGAACTGTGTTCACATGATGCTCCTCTACCTTAAGTTTGTTCTAAATCAAGATTATACTGCTGGTAACCATGGCAACAACACTGATGCTCCAGGGTTTGTTAGCAGTTAATTGGTTCAGTAAAGTAACTATTGGTTAAAGTGAGTACAGTTTAGGGAACTAACTAGTACTATAAGTACTGTAATGTAGTATGTAACAGACATAATACAGATACATGAATTCTCCTCAGATTTAAATAAGAAAAGTTTCAAATTCAACCAACTCACTCTGTTTTATTACATGAATTAAAATTATCAGTTGGATTTTTTCTCCTGCTTGAAAACACATGTGTATTAACTTACACATGTGTGTGTGTGTGTGTGTGTGTGTGTGTGTGTGTGTGTGTGTGTGTGAGTGTGTGTGTGTGTGTGTTTGTGTGTGTGTGTGTGTGTGTGTGTGTGAGAATCATAAAGTCTAGATCCATCAGGGGGCAGCAGAGTCCCTGCTGGACGGTTCTGTCTGTGCTGGATGCAGCTCTGAACCAGAGACTTTGTTGTACACAGATATCAGAGAAGCTCTGTTGAATCAAATCATTTTAGCCTCAACTAGTATGTGAAAGATCAACAGAGAGAACAGCAGCATGTTTGTATTTTTAATTCTCCTCTGCTGCGTTCACTGACCCTCTAGAGGTAGAGGCTGACAGTGAGGTTCCAGCTGTTTCATTCTTAAAACCACATCATGTGATCTTTTTTTGAGTCCACATCACTTACACTGATGTTACTGCACCGAGTAGTCGCCTGACGGTGGCGCTGCTCCCCACACAAAGTTAAAGGGTGAAGGCAAAAATCCTAAAGAATAAAAACCTCCATAAAAAGAATTCAGTGAAGTTTTGAGATAGTTTACATTTAGTCATGTATCAGACAGTAGTTTATAGTGTATTTCTAGTATTACAGTATTTATTGTGTACTGTCATACAAAATATCCACTAATTTACCTTTTACAGCATCACTGAGCTCAGACTGCAGCTGTTTGTGCAGGATTTGTGAGTTTGTTGTTGATGTTTTCCTGCTTTTATTGACACTGTTTACAAGTACGAATACTACAAGTGAACAGTACTACTGTATAGTACTACAGAAGAAACACACGTGTCCTGCACTAAGAGAGTGACGTTAATTCACTCCTGTACACGCAGGGGGCGCCATGGGGCAGCTGGGAGGTCTGCTGGTTTAGTGTGTGTGTGTGTGTGTGTGTGTGTGTGTGTGTGCATTTATACTGATTTAATTTGCAGAAGATCCAAATAAACTCACAACTGATAAGATCCTCAAATAGAAAACAATAGTTTATGGACACATTTATTTTCTGCTTCATGTTCAACATCAAGTATTTAATACACAGAATAAAAAAAGAACTTCAGTAGTTATACAACTTAAAACTGAGATTAAACTGTGTACCGGCCGTTCTTTAGACTTTAACACAGTGAGTTCTGATGGTCAGTCTGCTGTTTCTGGGCCAGAAGAAGAAATTTAAAGTTTGAACACACAACAGAAAAACAGTTTCACCTGTTTAACATGAAAAAACATGTTAGATTAAAGGTTTATTACAGGTTACAGTCCAACATGAATCAGTAATAATACAGAAAACCCAACTGCTACCAAAGTACTACATAAATACACAGTTCCTTGTAATATGTGTACTCTGTCTATCAGTGTAATTAAAGTATTCAAAGTGTCTTTTATAAAGAGACGAGCAGCTCATTCATTTAAGAGTCAGACTGTGAATCTAAAAACACAAACAGCTGTTTCCAGGGTCCCATCCGCCCCCTCTGTTTGACGGACAGGTGGTCTGCAGGAAGAGCAAGATTTGAATCTTGATATAACCTGACAGAGGTTTATACGACGGCCACATTCAGCAGAGGGATCGGACTGGTCAAACACAGGTTTCAGAACAAAACCAAATTTAAAAGTAAATGAAATCGCAGTGATTTTAACTCATGAACATAATAAAACATAATTATCATATGTTGAATGAATCCAGAAAAAGTTACTAATACTTAAATAGATAGATTTTGTTTATTGATCATATTTAAAGCAGAATCAGAAAACGTAACACTGTTAAATGTTAAACTGTCCAATATCCTGACTCTCCAACCATCTCACAGCCGTAACTGCAGAAATGAACCAAGAAACAAAACAGAAGAAGAAAAAAATAATTTGTTGCCTTTGTGCAGTGAAAAGGCTGCAGACGAGAACATATCGACTGAATAATAAATAACATGTTGATGGGATTTTACAACACGACACTGTTACATGTGTCTGTTTCCATTAGGAACATGATAAAAAATATATATTCAGTTTTATAAGAGCTGGATTGAGTTTTGTTGCCTGTCAGAAATGATCCTGTCACAATGATTTGGACCAGTTAAAGGACGTAAATACAGAATTAAAGCTGCAGGTGCAG
Organism: Anabas testudineus; assembly: GCF_900324465.2. Classification (NCBI taxonomy): domain Eukaryota; kingdom Metazoa; phylum Chordata; class Actinopteri; order Anabantiformes; family Anabantidae; genus Anabas; species Anabas testudineus. The sequence continues at coordinate 20,697,599 of NC_046624.1, forward strand.
CAGCACAATGTGATTCCAATAAGAAGAAAATGGAATCATTTTAATCGAGGATTTCACAGATATATGATAAATATAAATATTTTCCATTTTCATGAGGAATTTTTTTAATCTGTGAAATATTTTGCACAATCGAAATGACTTTAAATGCACGATTAGAATTTTAGAATGAAAAAAATGTATAAATATTCAGCCTAGGGGTCAGAGATTTTTTTAAATTGTAGTTTTAACCTCAGAAAAGTTTTTTAGGAAAAAAATGATATCACCGCAACGATTAAATTTGTTTATTTAAATTTATAATTAAATTGTCCACACAAAATACTGTGCACATATTTAATCGAACATCGAGTGAAATGCACAACTGTTAAAAAAGAAATAAATAAAAAGAAATAAATTACAGGGAACTATTAGTGCGACAATTGTTTTAAATATAATTTACAAAAATTTCATTTAGATTTTTTTACAATTAAAAAAAAATTCACTCTTATTTTAAAGTAATAATAATTTATTTAAATGTTAGATGTTTAAATAGAAAATAAAATTAAAATAGATTCTATTGTAGACATTTATTTATATAAATATAAAGATGATGAAATTTGAAAATTCCCAAAATCTTTAGTTAGTAAAATCTTTACATTTAGTTAATTTAGCTTTTGTCTGTATTTCATTAACTATTTTATTTACACGTTCACTCTTATTTAAATTCTACAATACCACAATTTAGCTTTTACTTTACTTTTAATAACTTTTAATACTTTTTAAGATGTGTGATGTTTAACAGAAAAACACAGATTCATCAGTGCAGCAGTGAATTGACTGAAGATGTGAACCAAACACAAATGTGTGTAAAATATAAATCGATAAAGTCACAACACATTAGAGAAATGAGTTTACTGCACTCTTCAAGTCTAAATACAGTTGCTGTTAGTTTTTGTTGAGGTGTGAATCTTCGTTTGATCTCAAAACCACAATAATAAATTTCAATAGTGAACTTGGCTGAATACAAACGCTTACATGTTATTTTTTTTGCATTAAGACAACGTTTGGCCTGTGGGTTCAAATTTCTCCTTTTTCACGATGGTTTGTGTTTAAAGCGAAGAATAATGTTCATCCTGATATTAAAAAACAATAACTTAATAATAATAAATAATAGTACTGTATTTAGGTGTAAACTGATACCATAACAGTGGCAGGTTTCAGTTAGTGTTTTATGAATTCTCATCATCAAGTTCTTTTACAGAGAACATCCTTCACTGTCAGACACCAAAACAAAGACTCTGACCAGAATCTACTGTGTCAACAAAGAGGTCGATCCTGAACACGGAGCTCAACACCAGCACGAACTGAAGGAAATAAACCTTTACTAACAACAACAAGCACAATGAGGCGTCAGGCAGCTACAGCGTCACCTACCTCGCTCAGCGTTACCATGACAATGCTTCACCGTCAACCACAGCGGCCATTTTGTGTCCTTGACCTGTTTTTGTTTACATCTGTGTAATGTTAAATGTTCACAGACTGGACGCAGCTTCCCAACTTCACCGCAACCTTCTCTTTTGTCTGTATGGTAAAGAGCTGATACCTGCCCAAAAAAACACACACCCAAGACCAGTGTGTGTGTGTGGGTGTGTGTGTGTGTGTGTGTGTGTGTGTGTGATTTTATTCCTTGCACCCCCGTCTCACCCCACCAGACTCCTTTTCTTTTTGTTCTTTCCATTTTTTTAACCCAAAAGCTTCCAGGCACCCGATGGCCTCTGTGTTGATGCTGCCGCACCGGCCATCTTGCTTCATTAGACTGTAAAGTAACTGTGTGTGTGTGTGTGTGTGTGGCTTGGATAGGATAGGATAGGTGGGAGGTGGAGGGGCAGTGAGGGGGTACTGAAGCGTCATCTATTGTTTGAGTCAGTTCTGATTTGATTAACAGTCCTTTGGTGGTCAGCGCTTCACTGGTCATTAACGGCTGGTACCACTGGAAACACTGGCATTGATCCATAATTGTGTGTGTGTGTGTGTGTGTGTGTGTGTGTGTGTGTGTGTGTGTGTGTGTGTGTGTGTGTGTGTGTTAAAAATACCCTAGGGCTGGGAATATTGTTTTTCATGTCCACACTGGTCCACAACATTAATTGTCAACCATTCTTATGAAGTGTTGTTGGGGTGTTCGTGGTCTTCAGAGGATGAACCCTAATGACTGATGTGTAAGGATTCATGTAACTTTTCAAAATTGTTGTTAAAACTCACTTAGGTGCATATCTGACTTGAAGTGTCGGTTGTGCACGTTGTCTAAAACGAACACTGTGAATCGTCACTACATTAACCTACATACCTGCCATGTTGTCGGTATCTCATCAGAAATCTCTGCCACCCTGGCTTCAGTTCTTGTTGTGCAAAGGAGAGAAGAAATTCCATTGGTCAGGGTTGATTAGGCTCTAGTCTGTCCCTTCATGGTTAACCTTTGAAATCCTGAAACGTACACAAACTAGGCAAAGAAGTGTGTGAACAGTGATGCAGACAGTCGCTATCCAGGTCTACACAGCAGAAGGAAAGTTAAAAGTTAAACATCCTGCAGGCTCACATGTCCTCATACAGTCTCCAGAATATGAGAGAACTGTCCATGTAGGTGAGTACCCTTCTTACTGTCAGAGGTCTCCATCATGGAGAGGGCAAAGTGGATGGATGGGTCAACGAGAACCAGGACTTTCCCAATAGCAACTGCAGCTTGAGTAGAGATGTATTTATTACTGTGAAGAAGACGTTTTCATGTTTTCAATCAGTTTTATCTTTAATGTAACTCTGTATTTTTAACCCTCTAACCCAGACACAAAATAAATAACTTGAGCAACGATTGCTCGAGTTATTTTGTTCTCAGACTTGTGCAAAAGTACCGAGCTCAGCTTCCAACGTTCACACAGTTTATTCAAAAGACGTGTGGAGTCTTCACTTCTGCACAGTTACTTCTGTGAACTAGAACTTGTGTAACTTCACTTAGTCTCTAAACATGATTCATAATCTTTGGAATGAATGCATTTTGCAGCCAAACCTTGATTTATGTGTCTGCATCAAACCTACAGAGTACCCCTGTGTCGCTGTGACACGTCATTGTACTGACTGCGTGCAGGAGAAACGTAGAAATGTACAGCGGCGCCTATGGTGTAGCCTCTGCAGAGTCAGCACAGCAGCATAAATCAGTGCAGTGACTGCGAGCAGCTTCTTTTTCTTTGAGCTCTCAAACTGTACCTGTCAGAAAATCATTTCACCTTGTAACTGATATTTTTCCATTTCTGTTTGTGTAGAAAAATAAACTGTTAACAGGTTTTATGTGTGTTAAGTTGTGTTTTTGAACACACCAGAGTCCAACCATCCCAACCACATAGACTTGATATCTCTCTCTCAGAAACAAAGTAAGCGTTTATTGGAGCTGTCCTAGTTTAACTGTTTAGTGAACACCGTCTTTGTTAGTGGCAGCAGTAGTAGTTGTAGTGTTAACGGCAGCGTTAGCAGTAATGCTATTTTTAGCAGAGTGTTGTTCGTCGGTCTGTTTTTGCCTGAGAGGACTCATCTGTTATTTCTTGGCCTGCATTTCTTCTTCTGTGCAGATTCGACATGTTGTGTGTCATCGGCCCTGCTTCTGTGTTACTCATGTTATTGGGACAATTCTCACACTGTGGGGACAAAAACCAAGTTCCCAAAATGTACATGTTGGGTTTGGGTTAGAAAAGTAGTGGCTGCGGTTATTTAAAGTCTGCAGGAAGTGAATGTAGGTCAATGTAATGTCCTGTGTACCATGGGAACATGACTGTATGTGTATGTATATGTACACGCATTAGTACTTCCAACTGTGTGTGAAATGCATGACTGCATGTCTTGGAGTGACTGAGTGTGTGTATGTATATGACTAAGAGTGTGTACGCACGGACGTCACGTTGTGTGTATGAATGGCTGTGTGTGTGCGTGAGCACGTGCAAATGTGCGCATAAATGAGCAATTGTGTGTGAGTGTTTGTGTGTCCTTCCCTTGGGGCTGAGGTAAAGAACATCTGTGTGTGTGTGTGTGTGTGTGTGTGTGTGTGTGTGTGTGTGTGTGTGTGTGTGTGTGTGTGTGTGTGTGTGTTACTGTCCAACAGATACACTCAGTCACGTTCCCAGGTGTCCATTCAGTTTTCAGACAGGCCGGTGAACCTGAACGCATCACACTACTTCATCAAATCACTTCTTAATAACCTGCAGCATTTTTGTTACGTTCGGAGTCAGTGTTGTTAAAATAAGTTCTTCTCCTCAGTACAAAACCATTTTTGAAGTACTTTTTACTTCAGTTTTATACCACTGTACTTTTCTTTTGCCCAGTTTGTTAATGAAGACGTTAAGATTAACATGTTACCAACAGTAGGTTTGTTAAAACAGGTGAGCAGCTCTGTAGGTGTATGTAGGAGTCTCACTGCTCTGAACGTCTGTGTTTGTTTCCAGTCCAACTTTAAAGCTCAGAGCTCGTTTGTCTCTGGGATCGATACAGTTTGATGTAATTAGATCAGGACATTGATTTGTGGTGATGTGATATGATAACTCAGCACGTGTAGTGACTGATTTCTTTCTTTTAAAGTCATCGGGGACATGATGAAATGATGCAGATTCAGTGGGACAGCTGCATTTATCAGGAAGCTGCCGTTTCCTGTGTGTTTATTAGAACTGCTGGTTGATCTGCTGCTCGTTAGGATTATTTCCCATCAGGACTGAAGTGTGACGAGCTGTGATTGTTCAATGGTGAGGAAATGACTTCACTGCACTTTGTGTTTTCATACTGCGTCTATTGAACCCCAGCAGTGAGTGTGTGTGTGTGTGTAGCATGCTTAGGGATTTTACTGTTCTTTCTGTATATTAATATTTAGTACAGTACCCTGAGCTCACAGTGTATTATTGTGTGTCCCGTCTCATTGATTGAGCTCTTCCTCCTCTCTGATTGTCATGGGTTCCAGATGCCTGATTATGAGCGAGCGCTCCCCTTCTTCCACGGATGAGTCATCAGTTACCGGGCAGACTGTGAGACACAGTTGATGTTTCTTTACCAGGCAGGTCATCATTTAAACTTCACATTCAGTAGCTGGTAAATTACACCTCACAGTCCGTACTTCAGTAAAGTTTTTCTGTTCTCATTTAAAAACTTTGCATTCAAACAGGAGAAAATGTATTTTAGTAGCTAATCATCTGTGATTCTAAGTTTTCCTTTGCCCAGAATTAAAACCTGACCTGAATGTGGTTTTCATCCACAGTGATGACACGTATAAACATATTTAAAAATGCCGGCCATACAAATCATGGGCCGCCTTTAATCTGCAGCGCAGCTTGTTCCTGTATTACATCTGATTACTTGCTGCTTCTGCTTCCTGCAGCACTTAGTAACCAGAGACGATCGTTCTGGACACTCAACTGTAATTACACTCAAGAACCACACCGACATGCAGTGGTCCGTTCAGGCCTCAGACGCATTGGGTTGCATTTCACTGGACGCGTTAAAACCGAGAGCTTGCAGTTGTTTGAAAATGTTTGAATATGTTTATTGCAAACAGCTTGTAAAATCCTGATCAGTAAACCGCAGTAAATCCCTGCAGGGCAGATGGTGATATTAATGCTGCTCACTGATGGCTGCCTGAGAATTATTCCTCCATCGTGCCAAACATTAGACGCCAAACTGCAACCCAACGTTACCTAGATCTTATGATTCAGAGCTGAAGAGAAGCAACGATTGTTCGAGTTTTGTTCTCGTGAACATTAAATAAATATTGAAGGCTCCTAAAGGGGAAATATTCTGCTTAATGTAGATTTTATGTTTAATTCTAGGCTCCACTGGTACAAGATGATTTGTTTTTCAAGTAAAAAAAAAAAGTGCAAACACGTCATAATGGTAACTGTAAGATCAGTATCCGCTCCCAGCTGATTACACTGTATGTACGTTCATTTAGTAATTTAATTCAATTCAATTCAGTTTTATTTGTATAGCGCCAAATCACAACAGAAGTCATCTCAAAGTTTAAGACCTTAGTATAACTGTATAGAAAATGATATAGAAAACCCAACAATCCCATTTGAACAAGCTTTAGGCAACAGTGGAGAGGAAAAACTCCCTTTAGAGGAAGAAACCTCCAGCAGAACCAGGCTCATAGTGGGCGGCCATCTGCCACGACCGTTTGGGGTGAGTGGAATGAGAAGAGAGAAAAGAACAGCAGGCAATAAGACAACAACAAGCAGCAAGAACATTGGGCAGATGAACTGGATTCTGGAGATGTACAGCTCCAGGCCGAGGATACCTGCAGAGGAGAACGGAGAAGAGACTGGTAGACAGATTCCTTTTAACATAATAAGCCATGTCTGTTTTTGTCTTCTACCAGTTCGGTCCAGTGGAACATCAGGCCCTCCATCTCCATCTCCATCTCCATCTCCATCTCCATCTCCTGCCTGTTTGGACCAGGAAAGTAGATGAAGCACCTTTTTTTAATGCTGCTGTCTGTGAGTTCAAAACAGGCATTTTACTGTAAGTTGATAATAGATCACATTTATTCACGTGTTTCTAAAATAATATATGACATTTTTGATCATTTCAGATTATTTAAAACATAATTGATAGTTGAAGGGGCCCCTCCTGGAAAGTTTTGCCCAGGGCCCCCAACATACATACATACAACATATTACATTCATTAAAGAACCGACTCACTAACCAGGATGTGAAATCAAAGGTTTAAGCAACATCTCTTAAAATGATTTTAAAATGATTATATTGTTAAACATAATCACATTTTCCAGTGGACAATGCAGGTTTAGAGTGTGAGACTTCAGCTTTAGTGGCTCTGAAAGCTTCAGTTTTCCACCACTTTTAAATCTTGACAAAGACTAAATATGAAATATATCCTTGTGGTTGTTAAAATGTGCAGAAGTCAGTATAAGAATGTTTAATCTGGTGAATCTGCATCACTTTCTTCAGGCCCTCATTTTGTTGACTCCTTTGAGAAGAGCCGTTTTCAGTACGTAGAAATACATCCAATACTTTTGGGCTCCAAACTACTAGTGGTGAATACAGACTACACTCGTAGTTTAACTTAAGTTTTACTCTTCTCTACTTTAACTAGAATTCATGAGTAACTGGTGTCAGTTCTCCTCGCCCCCTCAGCCCACACTGGGTTTAAACTGAGCCTTCCTGGATCAGCTCACCTCTGCAGACCTGGATGTGGTAACTTACACCTGGACCAGATCTTCAGTGAAACAATCGGCTTCAGGAAAAGGAAAAACTTGACTTGAATGAATTCAAGTGGATTTCTGAACTCTGTTCAAACATTTCATTTTGTTTTTGTATTCTTGTGTTTACACCATCATTTTATATCTTTTATGGAGCCAACACTGACTCGGTGTAATACAACTTCTCAAAGGTGTTTATGTGATATTAGAACTCAAAAAGCATAAGATGACCTATTAAATCTGACAAATGTGTCTAAGTGTTTAACTAACAGTAGCTGGAGGTTTCCCCATGATCTTCAGATTCCTATTTACTATATTGAACATCTCTAGTGCATTTTTCCTAACAGGGCTGTTGAACCTGAACCTGGGAACAGCAGCAGAGAAACCAGAGTCTCAGATTCAGGTTTCTCCTCTGTTACATGAAAATCCTAGAATTGTATCCGACTGCATATTACTGCTCATTAAAAGTTATTTAGACAGAAGATATTATTAAAGACATTACTAAAGAAATGTGTTACCTGTGTTATTTAAAGACGTTTAATCCCATTAGGCTCAGCTGGACCTACCTATTATATTCAACACATAATAATAATAATATAAGTTGGTGTTTAAAATGCAGACTGGATCATACGATGTGACCAGTTACTGACAAACCAAAAACTAAACTTCTGAACATCCATTAAAAAAAGACATTATCTGGTAAAACTTGAATTAAAAGAAAACATGTGGAACATCAGTTTCCTTCTGTCTGCACGTGGACCAGGTCTTTACTGGTTTCACACGGTCTGGTTCTGTTTGGACTGGGTTTAATGTTGTTCCTGGAAGCGGAGCATCATGTGCGTGTTGTCAGCCGACGTTTGGAGCCACTGCAGCAGAGATTCATCTCTTCCTAACAGACCATCAACACACAGCCAGGGGTGAAGTCACTTTTATGGAAATGAGGCCGATTAGTGGAAACAGGACAAAGCAGCTTCAGACCCACTGATACCAGCTGAAACGGTACCGTGTGTGTGAATGTACAGAATTAGTGTGGATCAACTTATTATTAGAACTTGATGAACTTAACTTACAGAGTTTCAGGTCTTTTTGTTCAATATAATAATAATAATGATACCTGAGCATACTCACCTTTGACACTAGTCACTTCATACACAAACACAGCAGTAGAACAATTTAAGGATCAACCCTCCGACAGGGAGATCATCAGCTCCTGCTACACATCACAGGAAAGTCACCAAACAAAACCTGAACACAGAGGAGTTCACAGCCCTGGAGTCTGTTCTGTGATGTGTTTTAGTGGAATCTGTGTTCACACATTTACATATGTTCATTCTCAACAACATCAGTTTTAAACAGCTGAAGCTTCACTGCTTCTTGTCCTCAGACCACAGGGGTCCTTAATCCAGGAAGAGGTCACCTCCCTCTCCTCTGGCTCAGTAGACAGATGAACAGACACTAATTAGGCAAAGAAAGGGACGAGCCGATGAATGCAGAAAGAAAAAGGAAAGGAAGTTGTCAAAGGGAAGAAAACAGGAGGCAAAGGTCAAACTTAAAGAAATGTAATGGAAAGAAACAAAACCAAAATGCGGGTAGAGAAAGTTGAACTGAGACAAACGGAGGAGGAGAAAAATAAAGACAGAGGTCACGCTACATGCTCTGTAACGCCGAGTGACTAAACTAAAAGGAAAGTGGGAAACGAGGGAGCGAGCGTGTTGGCGAGAGTCCAGATAGACCATTAGCAGTTAGCCCGGTCACTGCAGCATAACGAGGGTACGGCTTCACACGCCGGCCTTCCAGCTCACATTTCACTCACTTTTCAACCTTCACTACAGCTGTGACGACTCTGATGTGAGTACGATGTGGACCGAGATCAAGGAAACGACAGAAGAGTCGAACCTGAAGGCCTCAAAGAATCAAACCCTTCAGTTCAAGCTGTGTGTGTGTGTGTGTGTGTGTGTGTGTGTGTGTGTGTGTGTGTGTGTGTGTGTGTGTGTGTGTGTGTGTGTGTGTGTGGAGTCAAAGAAACAGACCTGTATCTGTCTGTTACTGTTCGAACGTGGCTCAGTCTGTATCTCACTTCCTGTTCTTTAAGGTCTAGAATAAAACACAGGCTGGTTCTGAAATGTTCTAAAGTTAATGTTTCCTCTAACATGTTATTTATGGTTCATTACTTTTCTGTAGTGTTAGTTTCTCTGGACACTGTGACGACTGTTCTGTTTCTCTTGTTTGGTCCATTTCACTTCGTTTGTTGAAATTATTTGGATCATTTTACTGTGAACCTGACTCATCATGTTCAGCATGGTGGAGGGGTGAGGGGGTGATGGGGGGGGTCCAGACTCCCTCCCAGCTTCCTTAGAACAACAGTAGTCTTTCAAGAGCACTGCTGATTAGCGGCCGGGTGGCGTTCTGGCATCCAGGGCCGAGGAACGACGGGCCAGCTGGGATTATTGTCAAAGCCGGTGACCTGTTTGCTTAGCCTTTTCACCCGACCCCTGAGGAGAGGTCAAGGTAGCCGGCCGGCTCTCCTCGTCCTCCTCCTCGTCTTGTTCTTCCTCTTTGTCTCCTCTCCTGCTGCTTCCGTCCATTCTCCCCCAGTCTCATAAAGCCCTCTTCTTGCCGCTTCCCACGAGTGTCGTTACCTCGATTACATCACAAGTCATCAAGCACGCCAGGGATTTTGGCTGGTCGGGTTTTCCATCGTGCCAGATGTATGTTCAGCTATATGAGATCCTGAAAGTGTGTGTGTGTGTGTGTGTGTAATCCTAATCTTCAGTTTCTCCTCTACCAGGCTTTAAACTGTGTAATGATTTGTTGTTTCATGTCTGCTCTGCACACACCAGCACCAGGTTTCTCAGGTCTGTCACAGGATTCATTAATTAATTAATACATTAAATAACTCAGATGCTGTCAGCGAGTTGTTATTTGGATGTTTTCTGGGCCTGTGCATCATTTAGTGACGCTGCAGCTGATACAGTTCATCACAGGAGTCTTTGAGAAAGTTGTTTACAGCATTATAACTAATATATTCAGTAGAATGATCCTCCTGTCAGTAAGCCCTGAGTCCAGTGTTGTGTGTGAACACACCAACAGAGCTCCGTTCATTGAATGCTCTGATGTTTCTTTTGCACAACTTGCATCCTCACATTTGAACTCATGCATTCAATGCGACTCACATTAGCCAACTTGTACTAGTGCAGCTGTTAACTTTAGCCAAATGCAGCTCTTAATGTTGGCACACAGGATTAGACCGAACGGTAAAGCCTCCTGTTATCTGGCAGCTTTATCCCTGAGGCACCGCTCTGCAGGTTCATGAATGGTACAGACAAGACTCAGTGCTGCGCTAACGTCGCAGAGTTTTCTAGTGTTGGGATGCACTGAGCTGGACATTTTTACAGACAGCACTTACACATAGTTTCCAGTACCACAGGCTGTTTGCACCACACAACGCTTTGTGACATTTGCAGCTTTGGGAGCTTCGTTACTGAGAGAAAACTTGTTTTGGTGGAAAAGAGCTGGTTCAGTGTTTCCTCTTCCATCGTCCTCACAAACCCACTCACTTCACTTTTCTTCAGTCAACAGAACGTTCACCTTCAAAATCCTAAAACTCTTTTATCCAGCTGGGTCAAGCTGAGGAGACTTAACGTTTGTTCATATTCTTCTTTTATAAGCTCAGGTGAAATAATCCAAGCAGTAAGAAGAGCTGCTGCTGGGCTGGGGTGGGGTCAGGGACACAGGTTAGTTCACTAGATGTTTGAATGTGTGAACCTGTAGCTCCAGCAGCTCCTGCAGGTTATGGTTACAGACTCACCCACACGATTTCCTGGTCCTTCCTGCTTCCTTTTTACAATAAAGTACATTTTGTCGAGTTGATTTATACGTCGGACACTTACTTCTTTGCACTTGTTGTGTTTGTGTGGTTAAAATGGGACCCTGCTCTCTCTCCTCAGATTTCTACATCACATAAGATTATTTATTCTCATTTCACACATTTCTCACCAGCTTCTGACATCTAACAATTTAAAGACACTGAAATATCATTAGAATATCAAAGCAGAACTTTTACTTGCAGTCGAGTATTTTTACAATCTGCCGTTAAGTAAAGTACCTGAATACTTTATTACTATGAAGCTTTATTTCTCCCATTAAAGCACTAGAGACCTGTCTTACCTGCATACAGAGACCTTATCGCTTCCTGACTTCCAGTAACAACTTGTGCACGTGTCCTTTGACCTTCCCTTCGCTTTTTGACGTCTTTATTTAGTCGGAATCGTTGCTCTGTTCTCATGTGATGTTCAGGTTACTACTGGACGTTTGTCCCTCAGCTCTACCTGTAGCCTCCACTCTCACGTGTCTCTAAATTAAGACCACAACTCCCATCATCCCTGCTGTTTCATCCGCCCCATATTGAGGATTTCTTCCCCACTGGGGTTTCTCAGCCTCCACCATCTGCCTCCTCCTGCTCAAGCTGTGTCCCAGTTGTATCCTCATGCACACTAACTCTGTGTTTTCAGTAAGTGCTGCATTTACACTGCTGAACTTAAAACCACACAGTCACCGAGGTCCAGAGTCAATACAGGAAATAATAATAATGATAATAATATTCCTAATAGACAGAACCACTACAGGTGGAGTGACGTGTCTTCGCACCATCACCTTTTGCCTGCATGCTGAATCTCTGCAGAGATTTTGAATATCTGATGTGATCCAGCTAACGAAACAGCTTCTTTCAGTCTGGATGGCTCGATGCAAAACCTCCACGTTAACACAGCGTGAGTCAGAGTCTCTGGGGTAAATGATGATGAGGTGAAGTGTTTCTGACTGATGGTGTCGTTCTGCTCACTGTAAATCTTCTGCTCCAGTCTGCTGATGGTGAGAGGTGGTGTGACTCCATCCATCATCATATAACTAACTAACTAACTATAACTAGAGATAGGGCCGTGGGCCTATATGTGGCTCAGAAACCACTGAATGACGCGCTGCGTTCATGGACCACACGATGGTCTCGTTTGGATTCCGAACTTTGGTTTTAGTTACATGTTAAAAATGAACCCACTCCACATGTCAGCTCCTAAACCAGGTTTCCTCCTGGCTCAATGTTCAGCGTCGTGTCCAGTGATTCTTCTTTTTGGGAGGAGGCGCCTTCACTAACGCTCCTGTTCCCGCAGCAGCACCGTGTGTCAGCTGGACTTACTGAACCCACCAGGGTCCCGAGGTGTCGGACTGAGTTTAGGAAACAGATTCACCTGAATCCTCGTTCAGCTCCAGACTCTGACTGACTTAAAGGCCTCTGCTCCAACAGCCCAGGACAAAGCGCCGGTCTCGGATGGTGGAGGGCGGATGTCACGGTCCATCAGCGGCCACGGTTCTGGTTCCCTGAGGGTCAGAGCAGCAGCTGATGTAATAACAGGTGGTTCCGTTCAGTGTTTCCTCTTCAAACCCTGAGGAACAGGCTGCAAACTGCGGCCCGCGGCCCCTCACGTGACAGGTGAGGCCGCCGGTACCTTCATCACCTTCATCACCTTCATCACCTTCATCATCTTCATCATCTTCTTTTTTATCAGCTCTGACTGAGGCTCCACAGCCCAGAGCCACGCGTCTCCTCCAAAATAAAAGTCTTAATTCCGGTTTGAACGAGACGTTTATTGTTATAATTCTAATAAGTTATTATAAATAAAGGAAACTGTGCCTGAATACTGCATCACTTATCTAAGTACACTATCCTATTTTTTTCATTACTGCGGTGTTCTTACTTCATACTTTATACTCTGCTGTACTTTCCACTACTGTGATTTAACGTAATATTAGTCTTCACAGTTCCAGGTGGTATTTTTACTTAAATAATATCTTACTGAATACTCTTTACACCACTAGCAGAATATTTAATATAATTAGTAACAACAGATAATTAGTAATATCTGTTATTTTTTGGTTATTTAGATTATTTAGCTTTTAAATGTTTCACATTTCACACCTCGTTCTGTCTCATATGATTTAAGGTTCAATAATAATTAAATTTAAAAAATATTCCACAAATGTTTTTATTTTTAAATCATTTTATTGCTGTGAAATTAATTCTGCAGCGAGAAACGAACTAAATGAAATATCATAATGTTTAAGGTTCAGCTTTTCTATTTACTGTGATAATGTTTCATGTCAAGTAAAAATTAATGACATGAATTATTACACGAAGGATTTTTTTTTATTTCTGCTGCAGTTTCGTCTGTTACACTTCAAATTGAATAATTTAGCTACTCGGTGTTTTACTGCTGCTGTATTAAAACATTAGAATTCAGGCGCTTTTGTTCCAATTTTGTTCCAATTTTAAACCACATAAAACAATTAAACTGGATTTTAACCTCTAAATATTAAATTTCGACCAACTTTACAAAGTTAAATGAGAAAATAAATGTAAAGTTGCAGCTGTAGCGACGAATGAGCTAAAACAGAAAAGAAAACATACACAGAGATGTTTTAATGCACTTATTCATATGTTCTTTTATTATTATTATTATTATTATTATTATTATTATTATTATTATTATTATTAACTACACATCTGACTTTTAATTTTTTTTTTTAAATAAAAATAAAAACACAGAAATAACTAATCACTTTATTTAATTTCTACATTCTTTTTATATTTTATAACTATAACATAGGAAGTAAATGAACAAAAAACAGAATAAAAACAATCCAGTAGAAATATCAGAGTCAAATCTGTGACTGCGGATCAATAAAAACTTAAAGAGACGAAAAAATAAACTTTCCAGGAGAAACGAACCGAAACATTAAAACGTCCCCACGGGTAAATAAAATATGTAAAATATGTTCAGACCAGAGAAAATCATTAGTGTTTATTTGTTAATGTCCTTAAACTATACAGTGTGGAGCTCTTACTGTTTCCTGTTATTATTATTATTGTTGTTGTTGTTGTTATTATTATTATTATTATTATTATTATTATTGTTGTTGTTGTTGTTGTTGTTGTTGTTATTATTATTATTATTATTATTATTATTATTATTATTATTATTATTATTATTATTATTACAACACAGTGCCTTTTGTTTTATTTATTTTATGAATGTATTTTTCAGTCAGAGGTTGACCAACTGTTTTACTTTGAGATTTATCATTTAAGGACATTTAAGGAATTCTGCTGGTTTTGTTATTGTCAGTTTTCAAATTCAGACTGTGCAGTTGAATATTTGTTACTTTAATTATCATCTTTAATATTAATTTATTGTATCACTCATGATAATTAGCATCAACAGTGGGTTTGTGATGTCAGTGGTGCGTCATCACTGCACAGGACAGACTGATGTGGGCTGCTGCAAACAGATAGAATAAGAAACCATAAACACAAAAACTACAGTAGGTGAAGTGTTTCCCCTCCGTTACCTGTGTTACTGCTCAACATGGCACTTTCACATGTTCACCGGAGGATTAATCAGTGGAAACGAGTGGCTTCCCGTTTCTACAACTCGTGTTTTGCTGATGGACGTTGGTGTGAAACATCTTCTCCTTTAATTAAAGCAGTTCATTTATCATCCTGACTTTTTACCAACAATTCGTCCAAATCGAGACTGAATCCATGAAGTTCAAAGTTCAGCTACTGTACTAACATTTACAGTCAATGTGATTCTGTTTACTACCTCATCTAAGTTCTGGTGTTGACCTCTGACCTTTCAGGCAGCGACCCCTGTAGAGAGCAGGGTGGACTTTCCTTCAGTGTAAAACATTTCTCTGCTGCATTATTCACCAGCAGTGAGCTGAGCTGAGCCGATCAGCCGGTGGCAGGCGTGATTAGTGGTCACGCGATGGGCCTCTGCTGAAACGCACAGAGGAGGAAGAAGCAGCTGATGAAGAGGAGGGATGATGTGCTGCTTTCTGCTGCTTTCCCATTGGCTCGCTGGCTCCTTTGCTATTGGCTGGCGTGGCTCCCATGAGTGAGCCAAAGTGAAGCAGGAGGAGGTGAGGCGCAGGTCAAACAGCCCACGCCCTGTCAAAACTCGGGTTTATCCGGTGCTGACCCCCCGCCTCGGCCCTTCCTGTTGGCCTTCATCGTCTTTTATACGTCTTCACCTCCTTCTACTTTTGCTCCACCTCCTGCTTCACTGTCCTCGGTCGTTTTATTATTTCACCTTTGCTCCTTCTTCTCCACATTAACCAGCTAATAAACAACTGACCAGTACTCACTTCTAATTACTAAACATGGTTTTTAAACTGACTAACAGAAACTCCTGAATCCTCTGCAGCTGCGAGTGGACACACATGAAAACAGCATCTGTGTCAGATGAATGCTTAAAATCTCTACAGCTCCTGTTTCCTTCTCTGTGTCTGTGAGCTGCAAAATGCTCAGTGATTCAAGATGGTACCAGCTTACCATTAAATTCAGAACCCACAGTATCTGTAATAAAAAGGTTAATTTGAATATAAACGTTTAATTCACGTCTCACAAATGACATTAAAATGAATGTAAAACAGAAGCTGACTGAGATATAAACTGAGAAATAAACACTATCATCAGCTGTGAAGACACAGAACAGAATAATAATTTAACAAACAGGGAAATTTATTGACAACAGGAGCAGAACCGACTGGAAGCGGTCGTACAGAGAGAAGCTGGATCCTGAATGTGCAGAGGAACCGTTTTAAAATGAAGCAGTGAATGAAGTGATGAACGTTTTGTTGAGGAAAAGATGTGGTTTAAACCTGAACTCTGCGCTGACGTGGAAGACGAGACAAAACATTCTGACCCTACTGAACATCTTCTCCCTGTTTATCCTTATTTAGACTCAGGAACACGTGTCGATCGAATCCCAGGACAAAGAAAAGGAAAGACCTCATTTTTATCTGACCGAACATGACGAGCACCTCGACCTCCTGCTGCCTCCCTCTCGTCTTCTGTCTTTCTGTTTGTGTCCTGGTCTCCACAGAAACACCAGAAAGCACACGAGGAGTCTTCAGAGAACATCCCAAGAGAGGATGTTTAGTCAGAGAACCTCAGCTGAAGACCTTTTGGGGTTAAGGTTGGTGATATTCTACATTTTCCTTTTGTGGCCCTGAGAGTTTCACACTCACATGGAAACAGACAAAACACCAACAACCTAAAAAAGCTCTGGACAAACAGAATCACTGACGGTAGAGATGTTTCCACGTCAGCTGACTGTTTCTGTTCTACTGTTCTACTGTTCCAGGTTGTGTTCTCCTACGTTTGGAGGTTTTCTGTCAGTGTCAGATCGGTGAAGTCGTTTCCTTCCTCCTCGTGTTTTGTCCACTGTGCTTTGAGCTCTCAGGGCCACCGTACAAATCAACACTTTTTTAAAAACACCTGTTCACAGCGGTTTCCATCCAACTTACAGGAGGAAACTGTGCTTTTGTCAGGGACTATTTTCAGCGGGGGATTAATCGAGGCGGTGACTGTTCGATCCAGGTAAAATGGACTCACAGAGGGAGTGGGTGTTTAAATGAAAATGGAAAACGTCACCACACATCCCAATGACCCTGGTGTCTCCGGACGTGGGAGTGGTCCTGTTTTTCACATCTTCTCTCAGACTAAATGCCTGCCCGTTCACATTTCGCCGTCTTTCCCCACCAGTCTGTTTGCTTCACACACCTGTCTGTCTCTCTGTCTGTTTGACTGACTAGCCGTCTGTCTGACTTGATGTTTTCTTCTCGTTCCTGTCTCCTTCCTCTTCCCTGTCTGTCTATCTGGGCCGTGGCGGCCTGTCCGGCCTGTCCTTCTGTCTGTCGACGTGCAGTTTAAATCCGGTCTCACCTTCCCTCCTGACCTCTTCATGCCCTTTTTATTTTTGGTCAAATTCGGAGAAAGTTCAACTAAACTTTTCCTGTGAAGCTGCTCAGGCTCCTCACGGTTCTCTCTGGGTTTATGTTCTCGATGTGAGTCGATGTGATTTTATTCACACGTCTTCCACTGAATTAAGTCGTGATTTGTCGCTTTTTGCTGCACTGGGAGTAAAACATGCTCCTCCTATTGTCAGTCAGTGTCTGTGACCTTTGACCTCCTGCTTTTGAAGCCAGGAACCTGGAGGTTGAAGCTTTTTGTGTTTTCGCGCTGGCTGCAGATCGCTTTAAAGGAGAGCGTCAGCAAAGGAAACGAGGATTAAACTGGAACAAAAAGAACAAACAAAAGTGGTTTGAAAAGAGGGAACGAGTTTGTTCTTCAGCTATTCTGGTTAATCTGGACCGCAGCGGCCAAACGGGGCAGGATAATGGTTTCCTTCCTCTCTCAAAGTCAATTACTCAACGATGTACCGGTTATAATCTGCGATAGTTGGGTGACATCCATCGCTTTCCACCTCCCCTACAAACTCGACCCCCCGCCAGCTCCCACCGCAGCAGCTTAGCTCTGCGCTGCAACAGTCGGACAGAGAAAGTGGGTTAAAAATGGCCGACGTCTGAGGAGTGGGTCAGCGGGAGGGAAGGCGGCTGACTGCACCTTTTCGCGATTTTCACGAAAAGGCCCCTCGGAGCAGATGGATGTAGCGTGAGAGGGGAGGCAGAAAGACAGAAAGAACTCAGAGCACGCAGCAGAAATGAAAGCATGCATAGATAATAGAGCGTGAAGCCACGAGGTGAGGATGAAGAGCGGGGCGGCACGGCCCCCTTCCTCGCCTCTTTATGGGCTTTTTTCACATGTAGAAACGAGGGGGAGGAGGAGCGAAGGCCAAGCCTCTGTGGGAGCACAAAACCAGGAGGATGGGTGGGCAGGGGCGTGGTCGGCAGAGAAACTGGCACTTTGACGGACCAATGAGATCGTAGCGCTTTACGAAAGAAAAAAAAAGCATAAAACCCTGGTGGAAGATTGAGATAATTCTAATTAGAGGTGACTGTGCGTGCCAGTGATCCATGCAGACTATTAGTGTTGTCACGAAACTCTGCGGATGCTACTGGGCATGCTCAGTGAGTCGGGCAGCCCCCACATCGCTGTTTGGCGAAGGGAAGGGAAGGTCACGTCGCCTGGGTGTGCAGCAGCGAGCTCAGCACGCTCTGGGTTGCCTAGATTCTGCACGCGATCTTTACTGGGGGGCGGGGTGGGAGTGAGCGCCAGGAGCGGCTCAGAGTTTTTTTCCAGTTTCCTGCGTTGTTTGTTTGAAAATACTGCAGCACAGTTTTGCTGCGTTTTGGCTGCGGCTGAAGCTTGACGGCCTTAAAAAAACAGGTCACGGAGGGTTCAAGGCCAAAACACATCGACCCAGAGCTCAATCGACTTAAAGCAGCGGAACACAAAAATAAAAAGTGGCGTGTCGCCATCGATGCTCCATGTGATGGAACAAAACCCATCTGATGTGTCCAAACTGCTGCAGTGTGACGCAAACACACATTTAACCTTTCTGCTGTGGGAAACACAACCCTTTAATATCACCACACATTCACCCTTTAAACTGTAACTTTAACGTTACGGACTCAGGATTTCGGAACTGTACCTGCTGAATTTAAGGTGCCGCTTGGAAATAACCAAGTCGAGGCCTAAATGTTCCAGATTCAGCTTTAATCACTGAATTTAGGGTTTTAAAGAGCAGCCTGCTCTCAGGTGTTGAATTCAGAGATGTAAAGAATCCCGAGTTTATTGTTAAATAAAGACGCATTTAAGGTTTGAAATATAAAAAAAAAAACAATATATGTAAAAATGCTAAAACTTTTGTTCTTATAAAAAATCTGCTTAAAAATCTAAAAATCAGATTTTACAGTGTAAAAATGTAAAAATCATTTGTTGAAAAGTCACAATGAGTTTTTTGAAGCTCAGTTTTCAACAGTGTTTTCTCAGGTTTTTCACCTTTGTAGTAAAAAAAAAAAAAAAACAATCTGCAGCTTTGTTTATGAGAAAATGAATTTTCGTCGGTTTGCTGTAAAAATGCTGCACAGACAAAAAAATCTAAATAAAATTATAGAGTTTGTACCAGTGTTCGTGTTTTGTCTTTTTACAATTGTTGACCTCAGTTCATAAAGTTTTAAAATAAGTTAAAGTTCTTCCAGTTGTCACATGAAACTATTTGTAAATGTAATAATCAGTTATTATAACATTAGTTTCATTAACGTCCCATTAAACTAAAGACTGAACCATAAGCGCTGCAGGACATGTATTATTTATTTAATTGTTAATATTTATTATTATATTTATTACATATCTTAAACCTAAACTGAATATTTTTATCATTTCAGTATAATTACTAAAATTAATAAATAATTTAAAAAAACTATCATTATAATTAATAATTAAATTGTGATTATTATTATGGTCACATTACTGCTACAAATGTAAAATAAATAATTATTATTAAAAACCAGTAATAACTGACTTTTTCAACATCTTATTAAATTAGTGGCCTTTTTAATTTATATGTAAAATTTACTTTTTAAACTTTTTTTATTTCTGTGTTCTGTGACTATTTCTTATATTTAATACCTTGTTGTTTTTTTTACTTGTTCTGCACCGTTTGCAAAACAAAAACGTGTATGAATCAGTTCAGAAAGTGTGTGAGAACAAACATTTCAGGGCAGTATTAGCGTTTATTTCACTCATTATTTCCAGACACTTGAGGGAGATGAAAACTGTGTTTATCAGCCGTAAAGAGAATTTTCCTGTGCAGCGAAGCTTCAGGCTCCAACCGTGAAAACAACAACAGCTTTGAGAAAAAAGAAAAAGCACAAACAAACAGAGAAGAAGGGAAATCTGACAGATTGTGGATTCAGGTGGAAAAGGTTCAAATTAACATCTGAACTTTGTTTGACGTACGATTGAGCTTTTGTGTATTTTGCAGGCACAAAAACAGAGAATGCTTGAACACAACAGAGGTCGGACTCCTTAAAAACGAAACTCTGTAAAAATGAAGTTGAAAAAAAGTCCAACTTTACAAAGAACCTTCATTAAATTAATTAAAAGTCATGAAAACAGCAAATTAACAATGAAGCAAATGATTTAAGAACTAATCAGGATGAACTGATCTAATATTTCATATCAGCATCAAGATTGTGCTGCATTCACTGGCTGTGGGGAAAAAAACAAACAAGTAAAATAGCTGCAGATTTTTCACATTAACCTTCTGCAGCTTCTTATTTGTAAAAATAATAATCATGAACTTATTTTCTTCCTGCTCCGGTTTTTTCTGCTGTTCAGCCACAAAACCTTAAAACTCTTCAAATGAACCTTTTTGTTCCCAAAACAGGTTGAATGATCCCATGTTGGTGGTTTTTAAGAAAGCTCAGTGTTTGGTTGTATGTTTTTAACAGTTTTCTGATTTGCAAACTTAAAACTTACTAAAAACTTTCCGCATTAAGAAAAGAACTTCAGGGAAACAAGTGAAATTAGAAGTGATGAATAAAAACTTTACAGCCTGCACTCTGATGACCGTGGAGCTCGTTACCTGGCCTCTGGCTCACGGTGTTTCGTCTCTTCCTCACAGAGTTTCACATGTTTAGAGCATCACATGCATTCGGATGTTTTCAGCTCTGCACGCGTTAATAAGAAACAACAGCCTGATGTGACACCAGCTCCTAACGTGTGTTAATGATGATTATATTGTGAATGTCTTTATGTGGCAGACGATGTCCAAACTAAAGGAGGTCAAGAAGTCTTTGAGATGTCTGACGTTTGGTGTATGAAACTCTGCAGCTCTCCGGCGTCTGATGACTCTGTGGAATCTGTAAAGAATAATATCAGTGGGTTGTGTGATGTGATGTTAGATTAGACGACACCCGGCTGATCACAGTGAGGAAAAAGTATTTTTCATTGTAATCATCAAGAAACCCTGAGGGAGTGTGTTAAATGACTTTATATCGTCAGATTATTGGTTCTGGATTGTTAAAGACAAACAGTTTCTCAGTCTCTGTACTGTCACAATACAGCACATATAGATTCAGTCTGATGATTTAATGATCACAATAAATTAATAATAATAATGTTTTTTATCAACTCCACTCTACAAAATGGAGAGTGAACACGTGACACTGGACAAAAACACTGACGGAACCAGAGTCTGATGTTGTGCTGAGATTTTCATTTTCTTTATTGATCAGGATGAAAAGCACAAAGCTGCATGTCTGTGTATGTGCCCGAGTTAAGCAGCTGGTCCCTGACGAGATTCCCTCCAAACAAAGTCGCAGATGAAAAGTAAGAAATGAAAATTACAGCCGTGAGAAATATGTGGAGCACAAATCATGTAGAGCCAAACTGTTTTGTAATGTCACATTCAAATAAGGACAAATAGCAAATACAGCATATTTAGAGTTTGTGAGTGTGATTCTACGATTTGTTTATGATCCAACGGGAGTTTTGACCAACAGAATAAAGGTTTTTGGTTTAAATAATGAATATATACTATATTATAAATATACTTTATTATATATACATATACTATATTTTACTCTGTAAGGTCTTAAACTTTAAACACTGTAAAGCCTTGAGATAACTTCTGCTGTGATTTGACGTTCTATAAATAAAATAAAATTGAATTGAATTGAATATGAATCTTACAGCATGATGCTAGTTTTCTATTTAAAACTATAAATATGGGTCAACAGGGTGATGTTGCATTATTAAAGTCTGGATGAGAAGAAATCCACAGTTAAGCTGTAATTAGTTAATTAAAGTTAGTGAAGAGCTGAGAAACGTCCAATATAAACTTTCAGCTAGTTTATTCTTAGATTGGAACACGTGCAAGATTTACAGCTCCCAGACTTAGAGGATGTGTAAATGATGCATTTCATGTTTAAAAAAACTAACTGCACTTTGTTTGGACACTCGTGAAACTTCTTAACCTCATTTTCAATCATTTCATTTCATTGAAGGTTTTAAATGTCTGTTGTTAAATCATTTTTCTCGTTTAATTCTCGTCGTGATTTCTTTGCCAAAGCTCCTAAACTTTTTAGTTTGTTTCTAACTTTTCAGACCTTCGGCATCCGGCCTCGTCCCTCGCCGAGCCGTGCAGATCAGGAATAGCAGGGTGGAAGTCGCCACTAATGACTTGTAAAGGACTTTGTTTAGCAGCGTGGAGGTCAACGGCCCGGGCAGTCACCTTTTAAACTTTAGCTCTGCAGCAGATTAGATGCCACTTAACTCAGAGGCTCCAAAGACCTCTGAGCAGAAAAACCCTCAACTCCAAAACCTGCTTTCTAACCCTCGAGACCTAAACCTGTGGTAACGCTGCGTGTTGCAACTCGGAACAGATCTTAAAGCTGGGGCTGAACGTCTTTTGTCTCATGAAATGAGTTTCATAAAAAAGTTTGACAACCTGAGTTTCTTTTGTGAATTGAAGGATACAGTGTAGGAAACAGTGGTGCGATAAAGAATTTCCTTTATTGTCTGTAAACTGACTTTAACCCAGAAAAACAAGAAGAGCAGCTGTGATGATGACGAAACAGACTCTTCTCTGTGTTTGCTTGTGTTCTGTCTTTTCGAATGCTGCAGTGTTTTGAGCTTTCAGAGCTACTGTAGAAACTAAATTTCTCCAGGTTTATGTTCAGTGACACAGCTACGACAGCAGACAGGTGCAGTTAGAGGTTGTTGGGTGTGTGGTGAGCAGAAATAAAACCGACTCACGACACAGAAGGGATGTGTGATGGCACGTTTCTCAGTATTTGACAATACAGGTCCAAAAACTGTTTAAGATCCAAACCAGTCAGGCAGAGTAACAGGAAGTAGGCAGACTGACAAAAGCAGAGCTACAGAAAAGGGAACGGCTGGAAGCTGGATATGCACCATAGACAACCTGACAGCGAGTGGTTGGTCAGAACCAGTGATAATCTCCAGGTGTAGAGGAGCAGAGGCCGGTTTAAACCAAGATGAGCACAGGGAAATCCCAGGTGAAACTAGAAACACTGAAGTGTGATGTCAGTGTAATAATCGACTTGTGATATCCAGGATTAAAACTTCCAGCACACAGAACGTGAATCATGG
>NC_046624.1:20728231-20745731 GCF_900324465.2 Anabas testudineus
ACAAAAAGGACAGACGGTCTGACAGAAAGACAGAAAGAAAGACAGACGGAAAGAAAGACAGACAAAACCAGGTAGAGACAAAAAGGACAGACGGTCTGACAGAAAGACAGAAGAAAGACAGACGGAAAGAAAGACAGACAAAACCAGGCAGAGACAAAAAGGACAGACGGTCTGACAGAAAGACAGAAGAAAGACAGACGGAAAGAAAGACAGACAAAACCAGGCAGAGACAAAAAGGACAGACGGTCTGACAGAAAGACAGAAAGAAAGACAGACGGAAAGAAAGACAGACAAACCAGCAGAGACAAAAAGGACAGACGGTCTGACAGAAAGACAGAAAGAAAGACAGACGGAAAGAAAGACAGACAAAACCAGGCAGAGACAAAAAGGACAGACAGTCTGACAGAAAGACAGAAAGAAAGACAGACGGAAAGAAAGACAGACAAAACCAGGTAGAGACAAAAAGGACAGACAGTCTGACAGAAAGACAGAAAGAAAGACAGACGAAAGAAAGACAGACAAAACCAGGCAGAGACAAAAAGGACAGACAGTCTGACAGAAAGACAGAAAGAAAGACAGACGGAAAGAAAGACAGACAAAACCAGGTAGAGACAAAAAGGACAGACAGTCTGACAGAAAGACAGAAAGAAAGACAGACGGAAAGAAAGACAGACAAAACCAGGCAGAGACAAAAAGGACAGACAGTCTGACAGAAAGACAGAAAGAAAGACAGACGGAAAGACAGACAGACAAAACCAGGCAGAGACAAAAAGGACAGACAGTCTGACAGAAAGACAGAAAGAAAGACAGACGGAAAGAAAGACAGACAAAACCAGGTAGAGACAAAAAGGACAGACAGTCTGACAGAAAGACAGAAAGAAAGACAGACGGAAAGAAAGACAGACAAAACCAGGCAGAGACAAAAAGGACAGACAGTCTGACAGAAAGACAGAAAGAAAGACAGACAAAACCAGGCAGAGACAAAAAGGACAGACAGTCTGACAGAAAGACAGAAAGACAGACAGACAAAACCAGGCAGAGACAAAAAGGACAGACAGTCTGACAGAAAGGGACACACATGGTCGAGAAGAAAACAAAACAGCAAAAGATAAAACAAAGAAGAAGAAGAAGAAGAAGACAGAAGTAGAGACGTTAGGGAAAGAACCAGACAAAGAAGGAGACAGGAGGACAGAGACAAAACAAGAGTCCAGGAAAGAAAACAAGACAAAGACAGAAGCATCCAGCACTGAGACACACCAAGGACATGGGAAGACAGAGAGACAGAAAGACAGACAGAGAGACAGACAGAGAGACAGAGAGACAGAGAGACAGACAGAGAGACAGACAGAGAGACAGACGTACAGAGAGACAGACGTACAGAGAGACATACAGACGTACAGACATACATACAGAGAGACAGAGAGACAGACAGAGAGACAGAGAGACAGACAGAGAGACAGACAGACAGAGAACCTGTTTTTATTTATATATCAGTTTCACATTAACCTCCTACTTCCTGTTTCTCCTTCTACGGCTTCGAGCTGTTTGATAAATTGTTATTATTGAGTTTCTTCCTAAATGATCACAGAACATTTCTGTGGATTTAAAGTTCGTCTGTTCACTCCGTGTTAAATTAAACTAGTGGTTTGTGTTCACGTTAAAAAATGTACACAGACAATCGAGCAGAGACACAAGTTCAACATCTAAATGTAACGTTGGTAAAAGTTGATTCAGTTCGATGAGAGACAGCTTCAACATGAGCTGCAACAGTTTTAATTCTCCATCAGGAATTTAGTGGAATCATTTCATATTATTTGAATTACGTTGACGTAAATCAATCGATTTTTTATTTTCAGTCTAACTAAAATGTTTTTAGCTTTTTTAATTGAACAGTTCTTAATTTATTCTTTAATTAGAAACAATGAGTTTTTATTTAATTAATTTCTGAGCGTTCACTCAACTCATTAAATTAAGTTGATAAACTGTTTGTAGATTTCCCAACTGTCTGTTTTTATACTTTACGTTAAATTAAGTCACAGCTTTTTATTTTGACAATAATCGTGAAGCTTGATATTTATGTTCAACCGTGTTTGATGAATAATTTTCCTTCTTTGACTCGATGTAAAACTTCTATTTGTGTGTGCGTCATTTCTCTGTGTTCTAAAAGTGACAATAACAGAATGAGACTAAATAGAAAACTAAATGTTTGTGCTGTTAAACATTTGAGAATGAGACTTTTTAAATAAAAACATACTAGAAAATATTTATTTATAACTTTGTTCTTCTGCTGCTTTGAAAATGGAAAGTAGCAGAAACTCAGTAAACTTTAAATATATAAGTGTTTGGTCACACAGACAGTTGTATTTAAGTTAATTTAAATTACATTTTTTATTTAAGTTTAATTCTTTAAAACAATTTAATAAGTTGAGTGAACTCTCAGTAATTAATTTATTCCACTTTAAAAAACATTGTGTTTATTTACATTTAGTTATCGAGTTATTTCCACTAAATTCTTCTACGATTTTTTATAGTGAAACGTGGAGTGAAGAGAAAAATACGATTTAATACACCAGTAAAATTAAAACAATTGTTATGTTGTGTGTTGATATTTAAAGACAAATCACTCAGAGTTTACATTTAGTCTTCAGGTCAAACACAATTAAAACCCTGGAGCAGCTTTAATTCAACGTGGTTCATGTCAAACAAGCTTCACGGTTTCATTTTCTCTAATTTTAGCCTGTTTTTTATTTTTAGCTGAGCTCAGCCCTTTTTCAGTGCTGGGTCAAAGCAGCAAAGTTCAAACTGTGTGAGAACGTCACAGTCACTGAACAGAACCGGAATCAGACAAACAACAAAATCTTCATAAACCTACTGAGAAAAACTCAAACTCTTCAAATATCAAAGCTTTAAAAAGCCACTTCTGGAAATACAGAGTCAAAGTGCAGCTTGATGAGGCCTGAATTAAACTGAACAGTCAGACTAATGGATCTTTACTTGGAAACATCTAAAATGAACTGTTAAAGAGACAAAAAGACATTTCTAACCCTGTAACAAGTAACGAGCCATAAATACGGAAAGAAATAAGTGAAACGCTCTGTAAATACTGAGGAGGACAAAAAACTCCTAAATCTTAAATGTAAAATATGAATCAGGCCTAAACGCGTCTCTAAATAACACATTTTGATACTAAAACTTAGAAATATTAGAAATATTTAAAACTCATGAATTTAGGTTTTTAGAATAAAATACATAAAAAAATATTAATTGAAATGAACAAATTTTTAAAATTCCAGAATTTCAACCAACTTAAATAATTAAAATGTAATAAAATAAACCTGAGTAAACTGAACTCAAACAAATGGAAATAAAAAATATTCAAAAACTACTGGAAAGTAAATACTGAAAAGAAAAACTGTCAAAGTTAAAAATTCATTTGTAAAAACACCAATCAATTTTCAGAAAATGAGAAAGTGTGACATGTTTTTTTTGTGTCCTCTCCACATTTCAGTTTATTCCTCTCCACATTTCAGTTTATTCCTCTCCACATTTCAGTTTATTTCTCTCCACATTTCAGTTTATTTCTCTCCACATTTCAGTTTATTTCTCTCCACATTTCAGTTTATTTCTCTCCACATTTCAGTTTATTTCTCTCCACATTTCAGTTTATTTCTCTCCACACATCAGTCAGGAGGAAACTCTGCGTCAGGTTATTTCATCGTTTTTAATCAAGTTTAGTTTCTCTGAAAAAAAAAAAACCAGACAAACAGCAACGAAACAGACAGAAGTACAGACAAGTGAACTCTAAGAACAAAAGTGCCAAAAATGAAAAACAAGAAAGTCCAAAACAATTTTTACAAGACCAGATGCAGCCGTGTGTGTGTGTGTGTGTGTGTGTGTGTGTGTGTGTGTGTGTGGACAAGGTCAGCCTCGTTTTGAGCTTCAGGGTTTTTTAGAGTTGTGTTCAGAGGTTTTTACTGTGAAATGAAAACACAGCTCTGATTATTAATCAGACAATAAAAAAGTTCAGTTTGAAAAACACCTGAATTCAAATCGAGCTGCAGGTAAAAATGAAACCAACCAATCAGCAGCTGCGTCCTGCGGAACGGTGTCAGACTGAAAAGAGGCCTGTTGTAAAAATCCAAAGTAACACATGTGGGAACTGAGTGTGTGTGTGTGTGTGTGTGTGTGTGTGTGCAGGGCCTGGTGATAGTTTGGTGCCCCCCCCCCCCCCCCCCGTTCGCGTCAAACCGGAGCATGTTTCTGTAAATTTGTATGGCGGCCCTTCACGCACATGCGCAGCAGGTTTTACGCTCACCCAGGCCTCACACACACACACACACACACACACACACACACACACTCGACCAAATCATAATCAAATGAAGTAAAAAGCACAATCTGGGCTTTGATAGTGAACAGAGGACAGATTTCAAAAGTCATGTTGCAGCTTCGTTGTTTGCATAATTTCATATGAAGAGTTCTGTTCCAATAGATGGGGGGGGGGGGGGGGGGGGGTAATAATTAATAATCAGCAGCAGTTCAGATATTATCACCTTCACTGCAGCTCTGCTACATTAGAGAACAGAGGGATTTGTTGTGTTTCAGGGAACTTTGGAAGAAAACTCTTCACAGAGCAGCTGGTCAGGACCCCCCCCCCCCCCACACACACACTGTCCCGGGTCGAACCTGAGTACCGATATGATTCGTAGGCTTATTGTTCCTCTCAACCCTGATTGTTTGTGCTGACTTTAAGGCTTTAATTACTCCTTATTTACCTGTTCAACCCAACAAGAGAGAAGGAAAAAGTTTTGTCTTTTTTCTTCTTGATTGTCTCAAAGTTCATAAATAATTTCTAACTCCTTACCCCCCCCCCCTCCCCCCCAACACTGATGAGTATACACACTGACGAATAGAATTTAAATACATGTACAATAAATACAAAACATAAATAAAGGACTCAAAGGAAGAACTGAAAATCTTTGTACAAGATATAAATAGTTGAAATATACTTAGATCGTGACCTTTGGCAAAGTCTAGTTTACAGCTGTCCAACAACCCGCGGTAACAAAAGTTCGTCCCTTTTCAGTAAAATGCGAAACTAATCATGAAAATAAACCCGCTGCACTTCGGGGCAGAATATGGCCAAAATATTTCACTTCATATATATTTTTTGCGATCAGAGTTTGATATTTACCACTTATTGTTTGACCTTAACGTCGCGTCTCTTGTGCGTCCTCGTCCCGGTGCCGTGCACAGAGGGGAGATGGGAGGAGGAGGAGGAAGTTCAGTTTAGGAAAGCGTTTGGGGTCACCCTCTTTTGATGGGACAGCATCCCGGGGAACCCCGCGGACACGCCCGAGGAGAAGGGTGGTAGGGAGTTGTTTCTGAGAGAGTCCGACAGCAGGGACTGCGGGGAGCTGCTGGTCGCCAGGCCGCCGAACCCCGGTGCGCTCTGCTGGAGATGCGGCGGCGGAGGAGGCGGAGGCGGCGGTCCTCCTCCCGGCTGCCCCGGTGCTGCTGTTGCAGCGTGTTGGGTCCCTGAGACAAAATACCCGGCAGTCTGTCCGGACAGGAGTCCGACCGGCGACGTGCTCATCCCGTAACTGTTCGTCAACCCTAACGCGCCGGCGGCCGACCCGCCGAGAATGGAGCGTCCAAGATCCCCGTTGCTCAGCTGCTCCACGGCGGGCAGCAGCGATCCGTAGCCTGTCGCCTGGTTCAAAAAGCCGGGTGAGGATCCATTGTAGTGCGGGTGATGGTGGTGGTGATGGTGCAGAGAGAGAAACGGGGAAATCTGCCAGTAGAGCGGGTTGTTCGCCCGCTCGTTAATCCCCAAGCCGAGAGGAGCGAAGCGCAGCCCGCGCTTCATCGCCAGCTTTCCCCGGGAGGTGGCGGAGCGTCTGCGGAGCTTCCCGGTAGTCCCCCCGATGAAAACATCATCGCTGCTCGGGTCCAGCATCCAGTAGTTCCCCTTACCCGGGTCGTCGTAGTGCCTGGGCACCTTGACGAAGCACTTATTGAGGCTCAGGTTGTGTCGGATGGAGTTCTGCCAGCCCTGCTTGTGCTCCCGGTAATAGGGGAAGTTCTTCATGATGAACTCATAGATGCCGTTCAGCGTGAGCCTCTTCTCGGGGCTCTGCCGGATGGCCATCATGATCAGGGCGTTGTAGCTGAACGGAGGTTTGTCATATTTCCCGTTTTTCCCGCTGTTATTACCGTTACTATTCTGCTCTGATGTTGCCTTGGCGCCGTCCACTCCTCCGCCTCCCCCTCCGTCCTCCTCCTCCTCTCCCCCCTGCTCCTCTTTGCCCGGTTTCTCCGGGTCCAGAGTTGCGGCCGTGGAATCCACCTCCGGTGGGTCCAGCGACTTGTCAGAATCAGAGCCCGGTGAGGGACAGAGGGTCCCGGGGAATCCGGCGACCGCAGCGGCAGCAGCAGCAACGGAGTCCGGTCTGTCGCACTTGGAGGGCAGCAGGAGGCTTTTGATGCTGAAGGAGGAGGACCGGTGGACGGTCGGCGGGTCTTTTACATCCTCCATGCCCAGTGGCGGAGAATAAATAATAATAAAAATAATAATAATAACAGCAACTCCAAGCTCGTCCACCTCCGTTATCCGGGCTGGAAACGAAAGAGAGACAGAGAGGAGAGAAAGGAGGGTCAGGATGAGAGATGCATGGATGGAAGAGTGGAGGGACAGAAAAGACACGGGGAGAGAGAGAGAGAGAGAGAGAGCGTGGCTTGGATGTGGAGAAATTAGTAATTAAGGAGGTTCCGACTCCACGACATCACGGAGAGGAGGAGCTTCTCCAACTTGGTGCTTTTGTCAACAAATCCTCTTTTCTGCTTCTTCCCATCCGTCCTTCCGTCTCCAAACTGAGGCGCTGACGACCTTTAATGTCTCCAACAACACCAACCTGTCATTTTTATCTCTCTCTTTAATCTCGTTCTCCTTCGGTATTTATGCGCGCGTGCACTTATCCCTAAATTCGCTCCTGTAATTGTAGAGTGCGTCATACACTCTCTTCTCTGTGCATGTGTGCGTAAAATCCCGTTCTGAGCTTGTGCGTAAAAGCGCACGTCGTTCCCGACGGTGTGCGCACCCGCGCGTGTGCGTAAAAGCGCACAGGCAGTCGGGGCGGGCTTTGTTTTCTCAACGACAATAATGGCTTAAATTCATGTGGGCAAACACAGCGCGTGCACGCTCCGTGAGCGTTCATGTGTGTGTATCTTTAGGGGGTAGGGACGGAGAAGCACTGAGCGCGCCGCCATTGTCTACTAATATAAATCCTTGTGCCGCGCAGGAAACACACACACACACACACACACACACACGCGCGTAGCCCGGAGGCGACGAGTCTGTCGCTGGAACTAGAGCTCCTCCTGTCGATCAGAGTCAGTGCTGCAGTGTTGTGAGGAAACAAACAGACGCTGATAATAAAATTAATACATTTCTTTGTAGATAAGTCAGAAAAAATCCGTGTATGACAGTTTCACACATTCTGAAGATTTTTATGTGGATTTCTGGCATTGAGATTATCTCTGTACTGTTGCTGAAAATCTACTGATGTGTTATTATTATTATTATTATTATTATTATTATTATTATTATTATTATTATTATTATTATTATTATTATTATTTATATGTATTTATGTGATTATCAGGCCCTGTGTGCAACAGAGCTACACCTCAAACTAGAGTTTGACAGAAGGACCCCTCCTCAAGCCTGGATATTGGGACCTGTTTTAGATCTTTTTGTTTGTTGTCATTAAGTTCAAAACTAAGTTCATTGTGATGTTTGTTTCCCCACTTTCCAGTCACTTCATGGTCTCTAACTATATACAATATCTATGTAAATATTATTTGTATGATAACATTTGACAAGCTGCCTTTAGTGAGGCACACCAAGCTCAGTGATCACTGTTTGTTTACACTCACTGCAGATTTTGTATGACAACAGAGCTGAAATCCAGATTACACACCCACACACACACGTAGGACTTCCTCCTCCAATCTGCTGTATTAAATCTCTGCTGTGTTTTAGTGCCAGATGGTGTTTCTGTTTAACTGGATGTGAACCTCCAACAAAAGCTCTGTTTGGACTACGTTCACCAGCATAAAGACACAGACACACACACAGTACCTCTGATACAGTTATTTATTTCTGTGAACCATCACTGCAGCAGATGAGGTGACTAAACATTTCTGAATTGCACAGAACCAAGGCTGCATTTGAAGAATCCTAAACCAGATGCTAAGGTAGCCTGGATGTGTTGATAGAAAGACCAAATGTCATTTTACATTATCTGAAAATAACTGGAACTGATTTTATCAAAGATGAACTTTTGATGAACACTTTGCACTGCAGCACTTTCAGGTGGTCGCCCAACAAAGTTAAAGAAAAGTGATGAGTTTCCAGCTATGTTTAGAAAACTACACAGCATTAGTGGAACATTGCATTTCACCTCCTTTCAGTCTGACCTCCAATAAAAGTGGTTGTTAGAAGTTAAAAAGAAATCAGATAATATCAAAAATAAAATTGATCTTTAAGGTCAATAATACAGAAAGATATAAGTTCTAACGTCCTCATCAGACAGTTTTTAATAAGTCCCAAATGTTGCTTATACCATCATTGTGCTCTTACATTAATGACTATGGGCTTAAGCACTTAACTTAGTGTAAGCAGCCTATACTGCAAGCTTGCAACGTATGGTGGAATTCCATCCATCTATCCTGTTCATTATCTGCTTATCCTGTGCCGGGTTGGGGGTCCTGGGGCATATTGCACAGGGCGAGAAGCAGGGTTCACTCTGGTCAGGTTGGTCACAGGACTGACGAACAGTCCTGCGTTAAATTCAAACATGAAAAACCACAATTACTGGGGCGACTGTGGTTCAGTTGGAAAAACAGTTGACCATGGTCCAGAGGGTCATCAACGTCTTCTGAACTAGTGAGTGTAGCACATGGTTTCCCTATTGGATCAATAAAGTGTTTCAACATCAGAGAGTTTTGATAATCGTCACTGACGAGACGTTTTTACCTTTGACAGCAGAAATGCAGAAATTTGTTGTGCACTTGCATGCAGGTGATTGGTCACTGCAGCATCTTTCCAGACGATTTCACATCGTAGCAAAAGTTAACAGTTTTTCTTTGTTGTGTTTTTTCCTCCAGCTGCTGCCGATGATGTGATTCATTCAAATGAATGAAGATGCAGCAGGACGAGCGTGGCTCTGAACACAGGTTGCTGCATTAAAAAGGTATGTGTGTTATTTTGGTGGAGGTATTTTGTGATTAATTAATTAATAACTTCTCCTTTAATTCCACCTGCACAGAGGAACCTTGCAGAACTCTTGTGTTCTTTGTGCAGACTCTCTGCTTCACCTGCACAAACAGTTTCACCTTCAGTCAGTGGTGTCAGTTTTTCCACTGGCCGAGCTCGCCACCAGCTGCAGATTACAGCACTGTTGCCAAAACAGCCAGGTATTTATGAGCAGCTTTTTGAGAATCAGATTATCATGAGTCTGGTCTCACAAAACATGAACTTGGCTGACTTCTCGTTCACTCACCAGCTATCATAAGCTCTCCACAGAGGAGAAACCTGCTTCAACTTTGCAGCTTTTCTTTTACTGGTTTCACAGTAAATCTCCCTCCCATCAAGTCTGTACGAAGTGCTCTGAACTTCAGGACCAACTGCTGTTTTCTAGGAAGGAGTGAATCACGTTGAAGGTCTGATCTCTTATTGATTTCACCTGTGAAATCCAATTTAGTCATCAAGGAGAAGAGATACTAGAGGAAGGAGAGTTAAATCTCCAGCTGATGCAGGGATTCAGTCTCAGGGAGGGTGGGTTTTCATTTTTATGGAACTGTGAATGAAGTAAACCTTTAAAACCTCTCAAACCTATACTGTAGTTTAATTTTTAAAACAGCTGGTCACTGTGGTTTGAGAAAGCAAACAGGTAGGAGTGGTGTTTTGGGGACTGTTTTAATGTGCAGCTCAATCTGTATTCGGAGCTGTGAGTATTTGTGGCAGTAGTACAGTGCATGTGGGACAGAGTCCATATGGATCCAAGTCAGCATCAGCTGTGACCACACTTGTTAAAACAGAGTGTGGGGTCGAGTGTGACTGTGCACAAAACAGCTGGAGCGGAGCGAAGTTCGCAGGAAGCCTGTGAGTGTTTAACTAAAGTTTGTCAGTGAATAAAGGCTTCGAATCTTCAAGACCCGAGACACATTCTTGTGTTTTAGTTGCCAACTGCTGAGTGAATGACATTAATCCCTGAGTGAACTTCAGCTCTGGAACAAGAGCTTCAGATTCCAGTGAGAGCAGCTGGTTCTTAAAGTGTATGAACATCACCATCATCAACAGTAGAATGTGGACTGTTGTGTTCATTTACCCACTCTGTCTACTCTAAATCCAAAAATGAAACATAAAGAAAACAGGACTAGTAGTGAGCGTTTGACCTTTTTGTGCAAACCCAAAAATGTACTCACTCAAGTCCAGAGCTGGAGATAACAACTAACTGAAGGTTCATTAGAAGATGAGCTATAACACTGCCACAGGTACAACCCTGTTTGGTCCGGTCTGGATTTCCAGGATCGCAGACGCTCTTGCTGGATGTTGAGCAAAGACCTCTCAGCTTTGATGATTACATAACTGTAGAATTACACTGACTGCACCTTTTGCATGCAACTGGAATTAACATGTAAACATGGTTAAACTGAAACATGGGCAAAAACTTCTCTTCATCTACACTAGTAAAAACTTAAAATAGAAACTTTGGCCATGTAAATTGCAAAATACCTCACACACACACTACAGCATCAAATTACAACAGAAACCGTCTCAAGACACTTTACAGTGTTTAAGGTTTAAGACCTTATAAATACAACTGTATGCAGAATTATATAGAAAACCCAACACCCCCACAGCAGCACCAGGAGACAGTGGAGAGGTAAAAACTCCCTTTAGAGGAAGAAACCTGCAGCAGAACCAGGCTCAGGGTGGGCGGCCATCTGCCTTGGCTGGTTGGGGTGAGTGGAAAGAGGAGAGAGAAAAAAACAGCAGCCAGCAAAGGCACTGGACAGGTTTGTAGAACCAGTAACTGGACTCTGGACTGAACTGGAGGAGGATACCTGCAGAGGAGAACAGAGAGAGGAAACACAACTACAGGAGAGAGAAGACACGAAGTTAATGACATGAAATGGTAGAATTTGAATGGATAGAGGAGAAAGGAGAGAGGAGAGGAGCTCAGTTTATCAGTAGAGGTCCCCCAGTAGATTAAGCTATAGCAGCAGAACTAAGAGATGGTTCAGAGTCACCTGATCCATCTCTAACTATAAGCTTTATAAAAAAAGGAAAGTTTGAAGTCTAGTCTTAAATGGGGAGAGGGTGTCTGCCTCTCGAATCTGTAAATTATTCCCTCTTTCACTTAGAAAGTCCCTTGTTTTTTAAAGGAAAGAAGTTTATCTTCATATTTTATTTGTACATTAACAGTATTCTGAATAATACTTCTTTGACCTAACCAGGTCTTTGACTCACATCTTCCCCTCCCTGCCCCCACTGAACCACCTGATCTACTGCTACAATGCTTTGTTGATTTTCTTGATAGAAGCCACATTATTTTGTGAACCAGGGAAAGTATGTCAAGTAATTCATCAACAGTTTGTGGACAACAATGATGAGATATGACAGTGTGTCCGTCACTGTGAAGGACAACCAACGCTATTTTTCAAGCATGAGCTGCCTCTCCAACTCGGCCGCCATGTCTTTGACCTCTGTAGCGGGTCTTTGATTGACCTCTGTCGTCGCTGTTTTGAAGGTCACACAGTTGTAGTCGCAGCTGTCATCACCAACTGGATTTCCAGGATCGCAGGCGCTCACTAGATGTTTAGCAAAGACCTCTCAACCTGATGTTTTTCCTTTCCAGGTACCTGCACTGGTCTATCATTCGCTCTGTTTCAGACAAACTGTGACAGATATGACAGCATCATAAGCAAACAGCATCATATTTACTTATCGGTACTGACATCATCCAGCTCAAAACGGTTTAAAGTTTAAACCAAACTATTTCATGAAGAAGAGGAAGAGGAGGGCGTCTCAGCTGACTGCAGATATGAGGACAGTGGACGGGAACTTGCTTCTTGTCAAAGCACGTTAAGACTGAGGCGTCGTACTGTACCACGGTAACTCCCTCCAGAGAGTACAGTACAGGGAGGAGATAGGTCCTGGACCTCCATGTCGACGATATTATTACAGCCTGAGTCGTTACACAGAGAGACGCCAAACTAAATCAGGCTGATTCGCCGAAGCTTCAGGGTCATCCAGAGTTTAAAGCTATTAATAGCACTGAGTGTTGGAGTAGAAACCCTCCTCCCCCCACATACACGTCGCTCCCCACACACACTGAATATATTTACAAGTACGTTCATACATGCAGCAACCCACAAGGCTTTTCCCACACACACGTGCACGCACACACACACAGTACAGTGCACAGAAACGTGCACACTTGTCATTGACAGAATGACAACGAGGAGGAGGAGGAGGAGGAGGAAGGCAAGCCTGGTTGGCACAGTGACAGAGCATCCATGTTGCCACGAGGCAGAGACAACAAAGCGTCCGTTACATATCAAAACATTTGGTTGATTCATTCTGGGATGTTTGCTCCACCCCCCCTCCCTTCTTCCTCATTTCTCCATCCCTCCTCCCCCCTCTCCTCCCCTCTTCTCCCTTCTGTGTTGTATTTGAGATTCTCACACACTGACCTACATTGGCGAAACAGCGATGGGGTTTGTGGGCTTGTGTGTGTGTGTGGTTTGGGATGTCAGGTGGGTGAGTGTGTGTAGCATTGAACGTATGTAAGGTCATGCATGTTGACATATGTCTGCATGTATGTGTATTTAAAGACTGTACCTTCTATGATTTGCAACATGTGCATGTAGAATAGCTCAGGACATTTAGAGATGTGGAATCTTCTGATTTAATATTGGAAATATTTCACAGTTAGTGCAGTGAGAGTGTGCAGCTTTAAGTTTATTATCAAAGAAACGTAAACCGAGACCTGCATTCACCATATGTGGCAACCTCTACTAGCATGGATACACGTGTTTGTGCAACAGGATGCACATTAGAAGAGAAAAATCTCAAAGGAGCACTGCAACATGCAGCTCAGGAGTAGGCAGGTGAGTAACTGCAGTCAGGTCAACATTAAAGTCTGAACACAACCCCTGGCATGCTGCAGTGTCCTCTGTACAGACTCACACCAACATGCTGCCAAATCCCAAACTGGAACTAATCAAGTTTCTTTATTTTTCTGTTTGTGATGCCACTGGGAGAGAGAGCCCCTGGAGAAAGCATCACGCCTCCAGACGTTGACCCAGCATGGACGCAGCAATTTTCCTGCCTCTGGAAAAATAGAGGGTCAACTGTGACCCCCCACCCCCACCTCTGTATGCTGGGTTCATATTTTATTTACAGAACAGTGTGGCTGCAAAATGCTGCAGTAATTCTACTTTGAACAGGCAGTGTACGAAGAGCTGGAGTGTCCCAAACTGGGATCATAACCAGTGAAACCAGCTTTCACTGTCCAGCTGCAGATATTTACTACATTTTTACCAAAACGCACTTTGTGTCCTGAACTTTGCTGCACGTCGTACCCTCTGTCCTGTTCCATGTTTCCTGTCTGTCTCCCTACTACTGTCAAATAAAGGAAAATGTCCAAACTGAAATTAAAATGACAAGCTGAGCTGTAACTGTGTGTGCATCAGGTGACCTTTTATAAAGTTTATCTGCTGTTTTTCTCCGGCTCTGCTCCCTCCTTATGCAATCTCCCCTCATTTGGAATGTTGTTGCCTGAAGTGCACGTGTTTGGAGATTAGCAGGTGTTTCTGCCTCTGCTGACTCCGGACCAGCTCGAGGTGTTCCTCATGGGCCGTCCTATAGCCTGCTTTACACCCAAAGTAGATTAATGGGTCAGTTTAGTGAAGTTCAGCCAGGGTTCAGTTAAAGTTCAGACAGAGTTCAGCTGAGCAGAGACGGAGGGAGGAGGGAGAGGACGATCTGCTCTGCAAGAAAACACAGATGGATCCCAGAAAGGAGCATAGAATCACATAAAACAGATAACAGAGGTATGAACACAATGACCACAAAACTGTAAACTGTAAAACCCAGAGCAGGGTCACAGTGGTACTTCACTGCAGATATCTTCTAGAGATTATTCCCTAAATTAATCTTTCTCCTCACAGTGTGTGACAGTTCAGCTCGTCATGTTCCTGTTCACTACTAAAGCTACTGTATAGCGTTCAACATAAGATGAATTAAGGCTTTAAAATGTGTCCGTCTGATCCATCTGTTAATTTGAGCTGCACTAAACAGACACCATGACACCATGAAGTTATTGGAAAGAATCATGGATGAAGGTTTTTGGGTTAAAGTTCAAGGCACCATGGACGAACAGAAACCGTCCTGCAGTGTGATTTGTTATTAGGATACATGAGCCGGCATCAGATCAGCTTCAGAGAACAGCTGTACAGCTGTTACTAATTAATTACTACTATACTAATCTCCTACAAACGATGTTCTTTACAATGAAACTGTAGTTGTTGTTGAAAAGATAAGTATGAATGTAGAACTGAATTGAAGAACAACACATGCTGTGTCTGACTAACAACTTATTAAATGTTCTTTCGGCTGTTTTTAGACTCTCACAGGTTAAAGACAGATTATGGTCCGACTACATAGATAAAACTTTGATGACTTCAGACACAACCTCCATATTAACCTGTAAATAAAGCAGTGATCTCTCTCCAACATTAACCAAAGTCCTCCTGCAGAAACTCAATCATACACAGGATTCTGGAGTCAGACAAAATAAATGTACCTTCATTCAAAAGACACGTCAGAACATAATTCAACCAGTCGCTATGTTCACTACAAAGAAACTGTTTGTGATTCAGTTTCTGAAGACCGGCTTGGGTCATATCACACCTGACCTTTTTAATATGGTTTTTTAGTATCCATGTCTAAACTTAAACTTTGATTAAAAACTTTAAGCTGCACTGAATTTAGTTTTTCCATCTGTATCAGTCTAACTGTTCACAGTGGGATCAGCTCTGAAGGTATTAATCAGCATATTCCATCTAAGCAGTCAGAACCAGGTCAGTGTTTGAACACAGTTTCCTTAGAAGTAACTGTCCAGAAAGAGACATCAGCTTTAAACTTAAGTTAAACACTTGTCTGAAACACCAGCGCTTCCTCTGAAATATAGATTGTGGGCGCAATAAATTATGCAACACAGCACGAACATTTGCGTCGCCTCTGCTCGGACATGTGATTGGCATGAGGCCGCTACAGTATCTGATTTATTCATCATGGTTCAGCTGGAGCTCAGGGACAAAAGGTTGAGCTCCAGAGACGCTGCTTAACTGAGACCACGGTCTCTGGTGAGACATATGGTGACGTATTGACCCTCGGTTGGTGGTTTTAAAGATGGACCACAAAGGATTTTATACAAAGCAGTGAGACACGAGATCATGTGTCAGGAACAGAAGCACCCACTCAATCCAACACTCTCAATGTATCCAGATGTGTCTTGCTGTGACCTGTCCTCTCACTTTGGGCTCAGCTCTTCTGCTAAGCTGTGATGTTTAGCCCACAGTCATCGAGGCCTCATGGGAAATGCTGTTCTTTAAAGGCTGCTAGATAACAAATGAAAACTCTCACGATAGTCTTAACATATCAAGAAGGCTGCCGTCCAACACTGGATCTTTTTGGTTATTAGTAGTGTCGGCATGTTCAGTGGGGGTTTTGGAAGTTCCTGTTCCTGCAACTTTCTTTTGCAGTGAACAAACACCAGTACTCGGTGTTTCTTCCTGATGGTAAAGAGGTGCGTTTGTTTTATTCTGCAAACATCTTTAACTCTGTTGAACACAGAGGCACCTCGTGGTTCAACCGGGTGACTACTACTTCAGACTGATTGGAAGCTGAGAGATACTGTATCTCATCACCGACACTAGATTCTTTCCTCTGAAAAAACTCTACCTCACATGACCACAACACCACCTAGTGCACCTCCACTGGCTGGATCTCGCACTAGATTCATGTCTACAGCCAGAGAGGTCCACAGATCGAACAACTGAACTGAAGAGTGGCCTGTCGGACGTCTTCCCCAACACAGTGTCAGAGGAAGAGAAACTTTACGAGGCGAGAAAAAAGAAAGCAGGAGCTGAACTTGTTGTTTCAGGAGAAAGAATGTGAAACCACAGACAGTAAAGGAGACTGAGGCGGCAGCTTGGAGTAGCAGTAGTGGTCAGCTGAGGATAGCTGAAAGGTGGGAGTGGGTCCAGCATCAGCTGCGCTCAGCACTGGGACAACATGGACTCTAAGAGATGTGAGTGCAGGAGGGACAGTGATCGACCACGTCAACAGTTCAGTCATCATCTCACACCTGAGGCCTGAGATACTGTGAGTAGATCATTTAGATTTATAGACTCTAAACTACATAAATACACTGAATTGTATTTGGCTAAATTGTTGTTTGATTTAAAAGCATTCAACCTACTTACACACACACGCACACACACACACAGACACACTCTGTGCTGTTTGGAGTCAGACACCAACTGACCGGACAAATGTTCTTTTGCTTTTTCTCTTAAACACTGCCGCTGGCCAACACTCAGCTTTGTGTTTCTGTGTGTGTATGAATGTGTGTTTTGACTGTGTGTGTCAGTTCTCTCCCACCCTGCAGGTTTGTGTGTATTAAAGCGGCCCACTGCTCCTGTGTCCTTTGATTAAGGTCAATTTGGTAACTGGGGTTGGCAACACATCCTCACACACACACACACACACACACACACACACACACACACACACACACACACACTTACAGTACATGTATACATTTCTACTGAGCCTAGTCAACCATTCTATACTGCTCCATCCAGCCGTCCGTCTACAGTGGATATATATTTATATATGTGTGTGTGTGTGTGTGTGTGTGTGTGAATACATCACAGTGTTTTACTGTAAATTGACGAAGTTTAAGATGCTGATGACTTTTATTTATTTTTGTAATTATTTTTAAAATTCTGCATTTTATGTGTTGAGGTTCAAATATAACAAATTCAATCACGTCCTAACATTGATCTGCTTTGTGATTTTACAGCAGGATCAAACCTGTAGGACGATTCCTCTGTATTAAATGTGAGACACTG
This sequence comes from Anabas testudineus, assembly GCF_900324465.2. Lineage (NCBI taxonomy): Eukaryota > Metazoa > Chordata > Actinopteri > Anabantiformes > Anabantidae > Anabas > Anabas testudineus. The sequence goes on from NC_046624.1 coordinate 20,745,446, forward strand.
TCAAATCGATTTTATGCAACAGACTTTTTCAGTTGTCAATCATAAAATTCTCTCGTGATGCTTCAACCTGATTGTTTTTGGCCACAAACATCTAAAACAACGTCTCTGCAGTTGCACACATATAAAAACACTGGTTGGAGAAGCGGACGTGTGAATATTCAGCGATGGTCAAGTCTCAGCCAGAACGCCCCTCAACCTTCAGACAGTATTATAGTTCCTGTGGAGTTCCTCAAGGTTCCTATTCCTGCAGTGGAAATGTACCTTTTGATTTAAGCATCTTCTTTAT
>NC_046624.1:20750731-20755731 GCF_900324465.2 Anabas testudineus
ATGCATGCTGGTACATGTAGGCTAATCGAGAGCTGACTGATATTTATCGATGTACAAACGTGGTTTTAATTGACTACAGAGAAAACCAGCACAGACTGAATGTCTCCTATAGATGGTGGTGGAGATTTTCCTTTAAAGAATCAGGGGGAAGACGTGACCATGTTAGTGCAGAGTGGTGAATAGAAGGAGACAGAGCACAGAGTCTCCACTCGTTCTTCATTTTACTGTTAAAGGCACAGTTTGTGCTTTTCTCGCGGGATGTCTGAAGGAGAATCAGCAGGAAGGAAACTGGCGTCGGTGGACTTTGAAATCTTCGGTCACGTTCAGGGTCTGTATGTTTAACTCTCCTCCCTCTTCCTCGTCTCTTTTCTGCTCTGCTGTGTGATCCCAGGCTGTAAAATGATCTGCTGCTGCTTTATTTAGGATCGGACCTCTGTGCACTTACACTTCCTGCAGCCTCAGAGCAGATTATTATGAACTGATTCTGAATTCATTCATTTTAGGAAAAGCTAAAACTTGTATCATAATAAAATATGAATATAGAGTTCTTGTTTTTTCATTGCATGTTTTGAATCTTGTTTCTTTCTCTTTCTTCATTTTGACAGGAGTTTGTTTCAGAATGGTGAGTTTCTCTGTCACTGCTCAGCTCCCTGACAACCAACTTTAACCTTTAAGGACCTATTGATGCTGTAGTCGGGCTCCATTCTGTGTTGGCTTGTGTTTATGCACTGCTGGGACAGAGACAAGCTGTGGTCTGGGCAAAGTCAGGACGCATCTGTAATGTCAAAGACTAATTTAAAGTGAACTAATGTTGTTGAGTAGTGTGTCGCTGCTGCATGACACTGTCAGTGTCCTCAGCGCGTAAATACTCTGATAACTCTTCATCATCAACAAAAAATTTCAATGTGTTTGATGCTTTGGTTTAAGACTAAACAGCTGCAGAACTAAAGACGTTCCCATCAGCCTCAGCTGTGTGTGTAGACGGCTCTGTGGCTGTCAGCCTGTTTCTGGTTCACAGCTTTAATACAGATGTTTATGTCCTCTCAGAGTGATGTGACTCCTCCATTAACACCAGCATGTACAGTGTTGTATCTTGTATTCTGTTCTGATTGTTAGAAAAGCTCATTGTTCCCTTCTGTCCCTGCAGTACACAGAGAGGGAGGGCCTGCGGCTCGGGCTGGTTGGCTGGGTGAAGAACACCTTCAGTGGGACGGTGGTGGGACAGGTCCAGGGTCCTGCTGACATGGTGGAGGAGATGTGAGTCCACACCATTACACTGCAACACAAAAGAATAGAATAGAACTTTATTAAAACAACTGAGGAACAGAGGAAAACATTTTGACTTATCACACAGCAGAGGAGAAGGCAGAAGAAGATCCATTTATCTAAAGTGTAATGTGCAAATGTTTGGTGGCATCATGTCCACACTGCAGTAGTTAAGATATGATGAGAAGCAGCAGCAGAGACCTGTTTTTCTCACGAGGTGAGACACCGTCATGAATTTAAAAGCTCCCTCTCATGTTAGTTCAACCCAGGTGGGACTCGAACCCACAATCCCCAGCTCCGGAGGCTGATGCCTTCTCCATTAGGCCACTGGGTCGCCTGCCTGTGAGTTCTGTCTTTAAAGTAGCAGCAGATGAGGAAGTTGTTTTATTTGTCATCATCTTGTCTCATTTCAATCTCTGCTCTCAGTGTTAATTATTTAAGTTAACTGCAGTGTGACCTGGTGAGTGTCACTGTTTTTTCCACCACTGGATGGCGCTCTTTGTCTTCACATCTTCACGGTGCAGTCTGCTCCACAGAGAGCTGCAGGATCCGTACTTAGTTTTAAATCTGTTTTTAGGGACCCTAAAAACAGATTTCTACCCATCTGGTAGAAATCAAGCCAGTATAATAAAAAGAAATGTGTCAGTACCAACAGGTGGAGAACAGACGGAGAAACCAGCAACACACTTTTAAAATAAAACGTGGTTTGGTGGGAAAAAGTAACACGTTCAGTAAAAAATAACAGAGAGAGCGCGTCATGAGATACTGGTTCATTACTATCACAGTATTTTGTAGCCAGATGTAACTAAAGAATCACCAATATAAAACAAAGACAAGAGAAAGAGAAAGACAATTTAACTACTGGTTGTCACAAAGAAAAACTGACATTTAAAGAGTTGCATCTGTTGCATCATTTTAATGCATTTCAGTGGCCGGAGGTGGTAGAATTGTCAGACATCTCACATCCAACCTACGCAGATTGCACAGATATCAGAAATATTAAAGATAATTTATATTTGAGAGTGATTATTTCCCATCATGCCACCTCCTCGCTGTCCTTCTGTCTCCACCTCCGATAATCGAGCATGAAACTGAAGCTGGAGCTCAGTTTGTTTTGACCGTCTCTCTGTCCTCTGGGAGTGATGTCACCAGGGTGTGGATGTCTCATTCAGATGACATCACCGCCTCCAGGGCCCCGCTGCTCCTCCTAAGTTTGATGGACTCAGGAAGTTAAGCTCATCCACAGTGACCGTAACGTAGCAGAGACGTTAGAATCTGTTCCCCTGGAGAAATGTTGAGTTACATTTAGGGTTTGTGCTCATTGCACCTTGTTTCTGCACGTTCATCCTTTTTACTACTCTGTCCCCTTTGCTGTAGTGAAGTTTGAACCACGTCAGCCCGTCACAGTGTAGATGTTTGTTTTCCTCATCACCAGGTTCAGGTCTGGGATCACGTTTGGATCCAAGATCCAGCAACGGAAGGAAATGATCATTGATGTTGTGCAGAGAAACAGAGGAACACAAACGAACTCAAGTAGTCGTCTAAAAAGGCTCTTTAATAAAGTAAAAAGTGCATAATTTGAGATTAAATACTTTGATTCAAAGGTAATAAGGAGTTTTTAACCAGAGTTGAACTTGACGCTGAGTCTGGTTCAGATTCTCTCCACTGCTTGTCTTATTAATGGTCTTTGACCTCGCCGTGACTTTGATACACAGGATGATTAGTGCTGGCTTTCAGTGGACACATGAAACACGCTCTCTCTACTATTTCCGCCCATTATTTCAGGGATCTTTTCCGTGTTAATGTGCTCACGCTCACGTCCTTCCTCTCGACTCCACTTTCACCACGACCTCACTTCCTGCTGGGCCTGGGAAACAGGAGGCAGCTGTGTAGAGAAACAGAGGAGGGAGGACGTACAGTAATGGTGACACGAGAGGAGAGATGAAAGGAGACGCCAGGTAAAATAGAAAAACGATGTTAAAAAGCGAAGTGAGTGGAGGAGGACGAGTGGGTGGTTTCTGCTTTTTCCTCTGAGGAACAGAAATTCCCAGAGAGCAGAGCAGCTTAAAATAAGAAAATAAAATGACGTGTGAAGTGAAAAATGGAAGAAAGAGTTGGAAAGTGTTGGGGAGAAAGAGAAAAGAGATGATTCACGTGAGTCGGGTTCTATTAATGCAGCAGCACGATCACATTTCACAGTGTGTTCACCTAGTTGGGTCCTCACAGTAAGACGAATTATTATTTCAACAGCACTGGCCAGTTTAAGAACAATGTTTTAAAGGTTTGTCACCGTTGCAGTTTTTTTACATGCAGAAAACATCCCCACCCTGTCTCGTTTCTAGTTAGTGCTCCAAACCCTGAAACATACATGTGCTGTCGACCTTCCCTCTTCACAGTTCGTGTGAATCTGTCTGAGATTTGTGTCGCTGCCAAAAACGTTCATAATAAACATGTGGTTAAGGTTGTGGAAGAAGAGAAATGGAGAAGATGATGTTGTCCTTCAGTTTGGAAGACGTGTTGCTCTGTGGGAACCACGCTGAGCTGTGAAACAGCAGCTCTTTAGGGTCAAAGGTAAAGAAACGTGCTGCATTACATCACATCATGTGTGGATGGATCACAGGGATGTTGTGGTTGAAAATGGCAGCAGACGTGTGTGTGTGTGTGTGTGTGTGTGTGTGTGTGTGTGTGTGTGTGTGTGTACAGTAGAGTAGTGGGTCATGGAGCAGATCAGTCGACCACAGATGAAGATTTTTTTCACCAAAATAAAAAAGTGGGACAGCTTGTCAGTTTTACACAGGCTCTCCCTCTCTCTCTCTCTCTCTCTCTGTTTGTTTCTTGCTCGCTCGCTCGCTCGCTCTTTCTGGCTGAGCTGCCACATGAACATGACCCTGATCCCCCTCAATCTCCTCTAATCCACACACACCACACATCAGTCTGTAGCAAACACACAGTTTCTGCTGCAGAACCGACTCCGATTCTCAGGGTTAAATATAGCTGAAGGAATGTGCGTACGTTCCCATCATGCCCCTGGTCGTCCAGATGCTGGTTTGACCCCCAGCTCGCTGTGACTTTTTTCTTTGTGTCTACATTCTTGTCCCACAAGCAGTGAGGCCCACATCAGACCACAGTAAACCACTAAGACAGAGTTCAGCCCCACTGATCTTCAGTGTGTCTCTATGAGTTTGATCCCATTCAGACGTGTTGCTGTTGTTGTTGTTTACTAGTAAAGTAGTAAAACCATCAGACAAGCAGTCAGACGTTCCGTCCTCTCCTCCTTTATAGATCGTCCAGTACTCGCCCACCTCTCTTCTCCAGAGTCCCAGTTCATCCTGCACAATGACTCTCTTGTATAATACATCTTATTTCTTGAGGCGATCTCTGGTATTTTAACTGGGTTCTTCTTAAATCATTTTTTGACTTTCACACAGTTTCTTTCCCTGCTCTGTCCCTCGAGAGGCTTTTCTTGTTCTCGTTGGTCTTTGCCTGTTTATTCCAGACCGTATCCTGTAATTTCACCATGAATGAAATGTTGTAGAACAATAACATACTGAGCTGAACTGAACCTCTGTTGTCCACAGGAAGGTGTGGCTGAGCAAAGAAGGAAGTCCGACCAGTCGGATCACCAGAGCCTCCTTCACCAACCAGAGAACCATCGATAAGCTGGAGCTCTCCGGCTTCAAGACTCGCTTCTGACCAACTAATGACCCCCAACAGCTGCTTCTACTGTTCAGACC
>NC_046624.1:20760731-20896842 GCF_900324465.2 Anabas testudineus
GAGGATTCTCCACCTCTCAGTCGCATTTTGGGAGCGGGGATCGCTTCATATCTTTCCCACTGCAGCCCTGAGGGGCGGAGAGATGCTGGTGAAACCGATGAACTGAAAAGTGCAATGTCACTTTTACTTTATTTCTTCTGAGTTGGAGGAAGAGCTGGTTGAGGTGGTGAAGGAGGTGAACAGTGTACGAGCAGTCGTGAAACAGCTGGTTGAAGAACTGATGAGCACAAACCGACAGTTTACTCATTTATTCAGTTTTAAAGATTTGATCTCAGCCTCAGAGGGAACATGTGATTTCTCTCACTTGTGCTGCATTAGTTCGGTTCTGATGTAGTTTGTCAGTCTGTCACTGTATATTTAACCTTTGAACCTAAAGCTACAGTATTAATCAGAACCTTTATTTGTGTAACAGGATCCAACAGATTTCACTTAAAGATACAATTAAATATTTTAATACAGATCCAATAAATGGGAGTTTCCATTCAGATACGATTATTAAAACACATGTGCAGTGATTCAAGTCCTGGTTCTGCTCAGTCCCCGTCCGGCTGCAGCGCCGCCCCTCCGGGCCTGCGCGGTGAATGAACCGAGCGCACCGGGCGCTGCAGTCCGGGCCCTGCCGGAGCGGGGGGCGGGGGGCGGGGAGGAGGAGCGGGATTGGTGGATTTGAGGACTCGGTGCTGCTGCGTTGTTTTCGCTCCGAGCTCCTCGGTCCGTGCGTCCGTTCCGTCCTTCGCTCCGAGCGGACTCCTCTGCGCTTCTGTCGGCCTCCAGGTGAGTGCAGACCCGGGCCGAGTCGAACCGGGCCGGTCCGCGTCTTTTATCCCGCTGCTCGGTTCGTTCAGTCTGTGCACGGATTGATTTCACTGATTCAGCGGCTCAGGGGGGAAAAGCATCCACCTCCACGGAGGCTGTGTGGCGGGGATGTGTGCTCCTTCAGTCCGGGCCGGAGCTCGGGTTCAGCGGGTTGTTGGCGCAAAGACGAGCCGGGCAGCGAACTCCTCTCCCGGCTGTGTCTCAGCTTTCTCTCGCTCGTCGCTGTCGTGTTGTTGAACTTGTCGTGTGTGTGTGTGTGTGTGTGTGTGTGTGTGTGTGTGTGTGTGTGTGTGTGTGTGTGTTGTGTGTGTGTGTGTGTGTGTGTTTGTGTGTGTGTGTGTTGTGTGTGTGTGTGTGTGTGTGTTTGTGTGTGTGTGTGTGTGTGTGTGTGTGTGTGTGTGTGTGTGTGTGTGTGTGTGTGTGTGTTGGATTTAGTGCGCCACAGCTGCCGCTGCTCTCTGTTGTTGTTGCAGCTCTTTCAGGTCTAAACTGATGGAGGATTCTGTTCCTGTCTCCCTGATGGAGCTGGTGATGGAGGTGGTGATGGAGGTGGTGCAGCAGTGGACTCTTTGCTGACCTCAGCCTCAGAATATTCCCACAACGCTTGTGATTTTCCTGCAGTGACCTTCTCTGTACTTTCACTGCGACTCTCCCGTTCTGACCTAAATGCACATTGAGTCTTTTATTCTGTGCTGGTCTGGGTTCTGGTCTGGGTTCTGGTCTGGGTTCTGGTCTGGGTTCTGGTCTGGGTTCTGGTCTGGGTTCTTCCTGTGGCTGCTCTGGGTCTTGTCTCAGTGTGAGTTAGTGGTAACGTGCCTGTCGTGGTTCTGTCACTGTGAAATCTGCAGGTTTCTGTGTAACTGCAGCTTCTTTTTTTTTACTGCGCAGACCTGGTTTCAAATCCTCCACAGTAATTATGTAATCAGATCCAGGCTGAGCTGCTGCTGCTTTCTCTCCTCCTCCTCCTCCGTTCTCTGATTTCTCCTCTGAATCTTCCTCTTTTCTTTCTTTCCACCCTGGTTTCTCCTCATTTTCCATTCTCCCTCGTACAGTTTCCTTCTCCTCCTTTCTCTTCTCGTGTCTTCTCTTTATTCACTCCTTGTCGCCCCCCCCCCCCTCGTCTCGTCCTCCCCCACCCTCCTCTTTGTTGCTTTGAAGCAGCAACTGGGAACATTTGTCAACTTGTTGACTGCGGCCTTTAAAATGTCACCGTGAGGTGTCGAGTTCTTCTCACGTTCACCTCCTGCTGCTTTAACAACCAACAGAGGGTCTTTTAATAAAGTGGGAGGATTTGAACCATCGTTTTGATGATCCACGTCTGTCACATCGGTGAGGTCAGAGGTCACAGTTCAAGGACACCGGTGAATCTGTCAGATCGTTGTTTGAACTGTGGCCGCGTTCAGCCGGCGCTGCCTCTCAGGTTTTTAATCTTCCTCTTCTAACTATCTCGTCTCTGTGACGTCACCGCGGTGACAAACGTCCATCACTGGAACTTTATTTGTTCTTTAGTGTTTGAAAACACAAAGATTTCAAAGTAAAGAGTCTCATTTTTCACCAGATGTTTCTGTTTAAACAAGATGATGAAATGGTTTCTGACACAGACACTGGACGTCCACACGATGGGTTCATTACTGTATCTTCTGATACTGAAGCAGTTCACACACTTTTATAAACTGTATAAAAAGAAACAAAGATTTCATCCACAATCCAATTTGTTAAGTTTAGCTGTGTCACAGAGGGTGTGTCCTTTATGTCCCAGTGAGACAATGAAATCAGATCCAGGAATTTGGAGCTGGTTTGTAATTCTCACAGACATGAGTCTGTGAACTTGTAACTTATAACTTATATTAAGTTAAGACTAAGATAGTTCAGACTTATATTGATGTAAACAGCAGACATGAGAAGTGTGAGAGGAGCAGCTGCACAGCTCTGACATGGAAAATGGTGAATTTCCCCTTTAAGAAATCTAAACATGTATCAGAACAAAGTTTTATTTAAAGACTTTATTTAAATAAAGTCTAATTTAATGAAATGGATTTAAATCTAGAACAAGTGAATCAAAGAAGTGAAAAAGTTCGTGATGCTACAAACTGATGAGGTTCAATGAGCAGCTCACACCCAGTTCAACCAGTTTCACCTTTGAACTTGGCTCATTTTACGTCCTGTGTCTTTTCATTTAGCTGAGTCAACAGCTTTTTTCTACCTAATGTAGAATCTCAGTTTTAAATACTGTTCACTCACGTGGGGAGACTGGCTGTGTTTCAACAGACCAGACAGGAAGTTGTTGGCTTCATGGGAAATGTAGTTTTAATTTTGGAAAAACACAAAACACTGCACAGTCGGCATCTTTAGAAACACTTCAGTGTCAGTTTAGTCTGTTTTCATCAGATGTTTCATCTGCAGAGTCTTGTTAAGTGAACTGTTCACTGTTTACTTCACTAATTACTTGGTGGTGGTGATGACATACTGTACTGTGATGCAGACGGAGCACTTGGCTGTAAATCACCGGCCGTGCTGCAGAGTCCTGAGCCTCAGCTTCATCAATTTAATACCAGGCTAATATTAAACTCAAGCACTCGTGGTGCATTTGTTCAGCTCGCTGCTCGAGAGGAACACGGAGGATTCAGACTCGTACTGATTACATAACAGCTTCTAGCAGAGACACTGGAAGATGCTGTATGTCCTGAAGATCTGTACTCACAACCTTTACTAAAACTCTGACTAAAGTGTTTCCACTTAGTCTCTGTCTGATGTTATTTCTTTTCGTCTGCCTCAGTTGTTTTTTTAATCCTCACTTTGTTTCTCTCTCTCTCTCGAGCTTGTCCCACCTCCCTCAACAGATCAGTGAGTGTGTTGCTGTGCTAATTGGTGCAGAACACTGTTGACTGAGTTTGTCTGAGAGGAGACGGAGGGGACGGTGGTCCAGTTCCTTTGTGTGGACAGGGAGGGCGAGCAGCAGCCAAGTGCTCAGAAACTCCACAGAACAGCAAAATGCATCTTTTTAATCCTTTGATCGTCGTCTGTGTGAGAACTGTCAGCACTGAGTCTTTGTTACAGACGGAAGAGAAGCTCTGAGCACTCTTTGTCCAGTCACAGTGACCTGTCAGCTGAATGATGGCTTCCACTTCAAGGATGTTGGTGATTGAAAATTGAGATTCAGCTGTTGTTGAGACAGAAAACAGAAACGTTATAGAGAGAATCCAAAGAAAACGTGCGTCCTAGTCCGATTTTGTATAAATGTGGTGTAATATCCCTTTAAGACAGAGCTGTGCAGTGAGTTGTATTTTCAGAAACGAGGCCGCCAGTCGTCGTCCTCTGCACTTCTTTACCTCAGACACACGTTTCTCCATTGACTATAAGTCAAATGAAAATGTTGCTCTTGGTTATTTTCTGCATTCACCGTTCATCTCTAGCCGTCCCTCGTGGGTTTGTGGCTTAGAGTTTAAGCTGGAAGACTTTGGATGGAGGAGGAGGATAAAACTTCATCTGGAGGCCCCAAGAATGAGAAGGAAGGAAGGAAAGATGGAGGGAGACATGAGGGAGAGAGGAGAGAGTTAAGGGAGGAGAGATAAGCCATAATGTGGGAGGTGGTTGAGAGGGAGGAGGGAAGGGAGGGAAGGGGGTGAAAGGGAGTCGTGTAGGATGACAGGTGAGAGAGAAAACAGGACGATAGAAGGAGAGCGGATTGGAGGAGGCAGAAATGAGGGAAGAGAAGAAGGAAAGAGGATGAAACACAAAGACAACAGACAAAACTAGAACAGCAGCATGTGCTAGAAGAACCGAAGACTGGATTCATCAAGAAGCTTCAGGTTTCTGCAGGATCAACTTCTCTCTACCACAAAAAAGCAGCAATGAAGTGATCGGTGCTAAAAACTGAAAGAATCTGAACAAGAGACAAGAAACTGCTCTGAAAACATGCAGAACAACAACGTGACGTTTATAAAAAGTCGTCTTAATGCAGCTTATCGAGCGTGTTGGCGCTCTGCAAGCTGAAGTAATGTCTGAGTAAAGAAACTGAAAAAAAAGTAATCAAATTACTCCAGTGTAAACAAACCTGCTGAGGAAGGAAAGAAGGCGACAGGAGGCTTAGGAGGGAGAAGGGATGTAGGGGAGATGAAGAATGAGGAAGGAGTAGGAGAGGTCCAGGGGGTGAAGGTGAGGAGGTAACGAGGACAGGAGTTAAACACACCAGCTGCAAAATCCTGTGAGGGAGGCGAGCTCTGGAAAACGGCGGCAGATAGGAAGTGGAACAGTGCGACCGAGAAGAGGAGGAGGAGGAGGTTTGTCCCAGTGGCACAGCTTCAACTAAATATAGAGACGTCTGTTGGAGCGGACCGTCACCTTCAGACAGCAGAGCTCTCGAAGCTTCATCATCATCATCAGTGTGTTGTAATAGATCAGTGTGTCCGTCTCATTAGTCTTCAACACGTCACAGCACAGGTGAATTAACTCCACTATTCATCATAACTCTAAGTAGATCAATGTGGAACTTTAGGCCCTTTATGTTCCAGGGGGGTCGGACCAGCAGGGTGTTTGTAAAGTATCAGAAACCACCTCTTCTTCTGTGATGGAATCGCTGACGGTGTTTGTTGTTTGATTGTTTTTCGCAGAATGATTTCAGTAAAGTTTGCTGAGTGTCTCTTTGTGCTGGTCGAGTCCTGCTGTCGACGACTTCTCTCATATTCTGTGCAGAGATTAGTTCACATGAAGCAAACTGTCGTCTCGTCTTTTTAAACCCAAACGTGGAGTGACGATGATTTGTGTCTAGTGATTAAATGTAGCGCTGCAGCAGACTGTGAAGCTGCTGGTGTCTGTATTTTATCTCCTGGGGGCGTTTGGTCTTTCGTTTTTAACAACACCTGTACCCGACTTCGAACCAGACCTCGAACCAGAACTGTACCAGGCCTGTACCAGACCAGTACCAAACCTGTACCAGACTTCGAACCAGACCTGTACCAGTCCAGTACCAGACCAGTACCAGACCTCGAACCAGACCTCGAACCAGACCTGTACCACACCTGAACCAGACCTGCATTTGAAGGGAACTAGTATTAGCACTGTTTGTTTGCGGTTTGCTGGTTTTCTGCATGAACTGTTCATCATCATCTGATCTTTATCAGAGTCAAACACAATATTTCTATGTGTTTGTTAATGTTGGAACACAAATGATAGTCGACAGCCAGACTAGTGATGTTCTTCTGTTTCTGTGACAGTTTCAGGTGCTCTGTAAAAAACACCTAGACGTCAGTGAGCCACGTTCGAACAAGTGTGATTCTGCTTTTTGTAAGTCTGGTGTGTGATAGTGTGTGTTTACTTAGCTGGGTTTTATCAGGGGGAACAGGTTTAACCTCAGCCAGGGTCAAACGCACATGAAACCATTTCTCTTGCTCTTCTTCAGCTGCTTTTCTTCTTTCACACATCGCACTTAATGAATCATTCGTTTTCTCTCCCAAAACATTCTTATAAAATCAGACGGATCTTAAAATCGGCTTCACTCATAAATGCTCATGTAAATTTCAGAGAGGGAAACAAGCTGCAGTTACACAGAATAAAATATGTGAACAGTGTGTTATTAGCAGCAGGAAGCATGTTTGATTTGCATGTGAGCGAAAAGGCGTTTGGCTCAGTTAATGGTGAAGCTGACGAAACAGAATCCAATAAACTGAGGTGTGAGGCTGAAGAAAATCTGCTTTGAAAGTGTGTCTGTGCTGTTCAGATCTTTGTTCTCTGCTCCCTCTGACTCTGTCCAAGCTGAACTCTTACTTCTCCAGACGTCCGATGAGGCAGCAGAACCTGCAGAAAGAGAGAACGGGAGGAACCAATAACCCACGTTAGTATAGTGACGTCTGAATAGATCTGTCCTGTGATTTGAATGCAGCTCAAATATCGAAGGTTTCGGTGCGTCGACAAGGTTTAATAGCAACTTTTAAAAGGCTTTGGTCGATCGTCACAACTCCATCATCACGAGGGTTTTATTTAAAATGTTTCACTGTCTGTTTACTGTCAGACCTCGTCTGACCCAGACACCAGGGTTCAGACCTGGTTTTAGGTTTAGAATCAGGTTCAGGTGTGTGTGTGTGTGTGTGTGTGTGTGTGTGTGTGTGTGTGTGTGTGTGTGTGTGTGTGTGTGTGTGTGTGTGTGTGTGTGTGTGTGTGTGTGTGATGGACTGCGACATATAGTCCACATGTATGTACTGTCTGATAGGAAACACGCTCTGCATTGACCTTCAGCAGGACTCCATGTAATCAGATTTCCATGCAGCCAAAGGCATTTCTCTGACACACACACATTCCTGATAAATGAAAGGTTCATTTTGAGGCCTCCAGATGTGATCAGACTCCACACTAACATCTGGTGGGTGTGTGTGTCCTGAAATGCCAGTGTGGAGTGAATCTGTATCACAGTGTCCCAACACACAGACCAGTTTTAGTTCGGGGTGGACTGGATGGTTTTAGCCTGTTTGTTTGTGTGAACATCTACAGATGATGTGTGTACGCCCTGAGGCGTTGCTGTGAAAGCGAGGGTGGGGTCCGCAGTCAGACACTGAGAGGAAATATGTGATTAGCTGAAACTGGAACGTGGCCTCTGGGCTGTGGATCTGCACACTGTCTGTTCTTTATTGATCCGAGGCTGCGTCCGCCCACCTCATCAGCTCCAACGCCAGCTGAATGTTAACTTTTGATTTGACCATTTGATCACAAACGAGGAGCGATGTGAACGCTGGGATACTTAACTCTGCAGTGTCCAGAGCTCATCGTTGTTAAAATCATCTCAGCACAAGTTTACATTTGTTTGTTTGTTCAGCTGTCATTAAAATGTTTAAATGTCTTTTTTTCCTGAGCTCCTCCTTACACCTCGTGCACGTTAGGTTAAGACTGGAAGTTCAGTCATTAGCTTTAGAAACAGCAGATGGTCAAACGATGAACTGAGCACGTGTCCTGGAGAAGTTCATTTGATGATGGAAATCTGCAGATCAGCTGTAAATCAGCCTCCGATAGTTTTTGTAGCTACAGCGCACGTTAGTGGTTGATGTTAGTTTGAACTCGGGCGGGGACGTCGACAACAGCAGCATTTCTCATTGTTCAACGTCATCATGTCAGTGAGGGATGATAATAATTAAAATAAATAAACTATAATAAAGGGGCGTATCTATCTTGTAGATACCTTGATATATCTAGTATCTAAAGAGAAGCCACAGCGACACAGGCGAATGTTGCTGCAGTGATTCAGAGCTGCTGCTGAGGGGATGTGATCCGCCCCCACTGGTCCCAACCTGGACTGAATGATGTGAACAGCAGCAGAGTGTGTGATCTCACCACGGAGAACATCCAAGACCGCCCCGCTGTGTCTGATCTTTACTGAATGGGTCCATCACTGCGACTTGTTTCTGAGATTTCCTCCTTTGATAAACATCTGAGGTTTTCCTGAATGAAATTATACTCATTGTGTATTTAACATAGAAAACGGACAGTAACTGCTCACGGGCTTCAGTGTATACCTGTATCTATACTGACGGCTTATTATTCATTATTTGTTTGTGGTTAGATGAAGCTGTGTTAGTTTCTGTGGTTCATTCTGCTGCTGAACTTTGATTCACATCCTGCCTGTGTTGTTTTTGGGTGTAACCCTAACGTGCAGTAAGTTCTGAGGATGCTACAAAGATCATTTGTCATGAACATGTAGACATGTTAGAGAAGCACTTTTCAGTGTGGCTCAATTTAAAAACTCTTGTGGTGATTAGTAGAAGATGTTCAGCTGTTCTCCTGCTGCTTTCAGATTGATCTGTCTCAGAGGGAGTGCAGCCTAATATCTCTGCAAACCGATAATAAAACATGATGATTCATTTATTAGCTTCAGGCTGAAGCGCTTTGCTCCACCGTCTCTGTGATTGGTTAAGTCTCACTGCAGGTTTTGTCAGGCTGTCACAAACGTTTCTGTGTGTGCACATCTCAGCTTCTACAGATGATTTCCTGGAAGTTCAGCTCAAATGTTGTTCAGCAGAACGACATCAGCTGCTTTTCTCAGTCTCACTGTGACGACAGAGAGGCTTACATCATTGACCTCCACCCTTCTCATCTCCAGGGCGGAGCTGTAACACAACCATTAATGACTTCATGTACTGCAGTGTGTGTGTGAACTACATCTGATCATGTGCATGTGAGACTTTCTTTATGACTGTAGTGTGATATCATTTGTTCCTTCACATCATCGCGGTCAGAGATCAGGATGAATTAGATGAACGGTCTTGTTCTGACTTTTATTTTGAAACAGGTTCATAAGAACAGTGACGTGTTTTTATCGGATATTTTTTATTGTACGGAGAGAAAATGTAGATTTTCTCAAGATAATGTAAAAATGTACCAAAGACGTTTGACTAATGTGTTTTTTATACATTAAAAACATTGTTTCCTCAACTTTTGCTGCGAAGACACAAAGACATGAAGACGTCTGTCCGGACGTGTTGTTGAGGAGGAGTTGTCATTGAGCTGGTGTGTGTGTGTGTGTGTGTGTGTGTGTGTGTGTGTGTGTGTGTGTGTGTGTGTGTATTAAGGAGATTTACACCAGTATATTCCTTTACATACTCGGCGTCATGGGAAATGAGTCTGATGACATTGGACGGGGGGGGGGCTACCTGACCTTGACTGAATGCATACACATACATCTGTTCTTCTATCACTGTGAGGACACTTATTAGGGGAAATACATTCTCTAAAATACATCCTGCTCGTCAGTCCCACCCGAGCACACTGTGCATGTCTAAATCCTAAATATTCACCTTTTACTGCTTTACTTGTATACTTGTACTGTACATGTGTACTACTACTACTAGCACTAAGTTATGATCAGCACTGGACCCAGATATTTGTTTGTTGGACAGGTTTTAAGTTTTCATATCGGGATATTTGTTTTTCCACTGTTTTTATTAAAAAATTTAAATTATGCAAAAATAAGATTCTTTTTAGACAGGGTTGTTTCTAACCTCTTGGTATTTTTGGTGTCATAACTCAGACCTGTGTACTGTGTGTGAGTGATGCAGCACAGATGAACAGGTGAGTCAGTACGACAGGTGGGCGGTCGGATGTGAACCTGCACTGCTGAGGAATGTGTTTGATCCTCCTTTATGCTCTGATCAGCAGGATACACACTGTTTAACAAAGGAGCTACAGTCACTGGACACACACACACACTCGTCCTGTGGAATAGATTAGATCTGACATCCCACAATGCACTGCAACATGAGCTGGACAGGATTGTGGGCTGGAGAGAGTGAGAAAAAGAGTCTGGCAGCTGGCCAGGGCGAGTTATGGGATGGATCGTCATGACGACACAGCCGGCCTTCCAATCTGGACTGTGAAGTGTTTGCGTGCAGTGTGTGTTGACATGTTGTGTGAGGGTTTTGACAGTCGGTGATATTTTTGGACCAGAGCTGCAGCTCTGAGCTGATACTCTGGACGTTTCTGTTGAACAGACTGAAAACGAAATAGTGAATTTTCAGGTGTTTTATCAAATCAAATATAAAAATCTTTAATTATCACAGCTACAGAATAGAACAGAACAGTGAGGCTGTAGTACTGCCTGTGTCTGCTCCTGTGCAACCGCTCTTAGTGCAGCAAACGATGATTAATTTAATTATTAATGAATCTGCACATTCTGTCTTTATGTTTAGTGAATGAAAAGTCAGCATGATGTCGTCACATCTTGTTTTTGTTCAACCAACAGTACAAACAAATGATTTTTAGTTTACTGTGATAAAAGAAGCAGGAACCAGAGGATTATTATTTTTTTTTTTTTTATTTCAGTTCGTTACTGCTTCTGTTGTGTTTCAGTTCTTCACTCCTCTGATCCCACTGTTGTTACATCAGTTTCCATCCTCACTAGTCTTCCTTCGTGTTCTTCTTTATATACATTATTTAGGAGTCTTCATTATGTTGAACGTCCACTTTATTATTTCCGGTGTGTCGTTTTCTTTGCTGTCAGATGTTAAACACACTTCTGTAAAGAAGAACCAGACCAGTTCCTTAATTAACAGTCTGTAAGTGAACAATCAGTCTAAAGACAATATGTCCATTCAGCTGAGTAACTTCCTTTTTTATCAGTGCATTAAGTGATTCAATAATACATGAGATGTAGGATAGCAACTGACTGTAAGTGTATAACTTCTACTGAGCAACAACATCAGTCAGTACGTCTCCAGTAATGTGCTGGGCTGAAGTGCTGAAAGGGCAGAGAAGGCCTTGGTATCCAAATGAATTCTGTTTAGTCCAATATTTCCTGATGACATAATAAAAAAAGGCCAAATACCGGACGGCGGTGAATAGTCACGGCTGTGATATCACAGAGGACCAGGGTGATCGAGGTCGGCAGAGAAAAGAACAAGAAAAGGTCAGAGGTCGGGTGAGCAAAGCGGCGCGGCAGAGAATGTTGTTTTGGCTGAGTTAACATCTGCAGTTCAGTCGTCATCATGAAGGGTGGGTGAGGCGCTCACAACACATCTGGTCCTGTGGCTCGTGGAGTTTTTTAAGGGCGTGTTTGAGTTTGTCGACTTACTCTGGGGCTCCGGTGCAGAGGGAGGAGCGCGAAGAACAGGATGAAGGAGTGATACAACAATGAGAAGGAGGAAAAGGGTGATTTGGGATGGAAAACAGAGGGTGGAGCGCAGAGAGAGCTTGGAAGGAGTAGAAAGGGTGGAGCAAAGAGAGGAAATTAAAGGAGGGAGAAGATGGAGGGAGGATGT
Organism: Anabas testudineus; assembly: GCF_900324465.2. NCBI lineage: Eukaryota > Metazoa > Chordata > Actinopteri > Anabantiformes > Anabantidae > Anabas > Anabas testudineus. The sequence continues at coordinate 20,772,284 of NC_046624.1, forward strand.
TTTTAGAGTGGAAGAGGATAAAGGTTAAAAAATGAGAGAAGAGACGGAAGGAAGAAAAGGATAAACAGAAGAGAGCGATGGAGGCTGCTCCAACTTCTTTTCCAACTGCTCTCCCTCCTAAAGCCCCCCCACACCTTGGCTCTCTCCCAGCTGCTCCACCCTCCTCTTCTGTGACCCTTAGCTGCTTCTATCTGAGAGTTGTGGAACAAGCAGTTCTCCACAGATCCAGCCTCCAGAGACCAAACCCCCACTCGAGGCACACACTCAGGTTTTACTGCTCTGTAAAGCAGCGGTAGCCTCTGTCTGCTCTTGCAGCTCGTTTCATGGCTGCTTGTTAACTAAGCCGAAGTGACGGCATCAAACACTGAACACTGGGTTTTATATAAGATTTACATGAAGTTGTGTTTCATCGCCGGCCTCCAGGATTCTGTACCACACAATTATTCTTATTTTCTCACTCTTAACTCTGCAAGTGTTGGAAATTCTCCTGGTTAAAGTATAAAGATGATAGAAGAAGACGGTGGACGTGAAACAGAAGTCGGATTCAACTCCCAAGATGCATTTCAATCCAATCAAAGCACTTTAAATTATTAAAGATTAGATGTTGTAGAAATTTGGTTAAAAATTCAACATAAGCTGCAACTCAACAAAATCCTCTGGTGATCACAGAGAAGTTGATCAAACAGCTACTGAAGAAGCAGAATCACCAGCAGTTACTGTTCGAGCACCATTGTAAGAAAGTCAGAGGTTCAGATGGGTTTTAAGCTTTGTGTCCTGTCAGAGCTCCCGTAGTGGTCTCATCAGACCTGGTATTTAGTGAGATGAAACCTCTTCCTATCAGTCTGATGCCTGCAGTAAACACTCGTCCTCTGAGAGACAGATGGATCAGGAAGACCTCTGAAGGATCCTCTTGACTTCCTGTTTATCTGAGTGCTTCAGACCTCTCTCTGCCGTCTGATTCCTACTTTCTTTCCTTCACTCCATCCTTTCTCACAGTTTCATCCTTTCCTGTACTGGTGTGAAAATAATCTGCACTGGTTTGTGTGTGTGCTGGTTCATACTGGTCTCTGCAGGTCTGTTCTGGTCTTTCTTTGCTCTTAATGCTCTGTTTGCTCTGTTCAGTGTCAGATCTGAGTGTGTGTGTGTCTGTGTGTGATGCAGATATAGTGCTCTCATCCTGATAAGCAGAGTAAAAAGAGGTTATCTGCTCCCAGTGGAGCTACCATTAAACCCACTCCTCCCCTTCATCCTCTCCTCCTCCTCATTTACCTCGAACTCTTTCAGTGCAACAAAATGTCCGTCTCTTGTGTCAGTGAATGTGTGTTGAGAGCCTTTTCTCACAGACGCCCACTCAGTGATCTGCATTCTGCTCGTTTCCAGTCACTATTTCACACATTTTCCACCTTTACCTGAACCAGAAAAGTCCCCACTTCAAAAGTAAGAAAGAAAATGTCTCTCGAGTTTGTGGCAGCTGGAGTTTGGTCAAGATTTGGTGTTTTTTTTAAAGACAAGACAGTGTAAGAGGCTGTAGATGCCTTTCATAACTACGAGTGGGTTCCAGACGCCTGTTCTGTTTTGTTCTGGTTCCAAGTTGATGAAATATTTGGGTTGGTTGAGCTCCAAATAATCTCTTATCGAATCCTCCATGCACATACTTATCTAACCTCTCTTAACACACAATTTGTCATGTGTTAATGAACACAGCAGAGCAGCTTCCATGTTCCAAAGTCAGCGGAACAATGTCAGATGGGATCTCTGCTTGAGGATACGGATATCAAAGGTGGAACAGCAAGTGCTGAGTACTTTCCGACATGTTATAGTTAGAACTTGTTTTATTAATGATAACTTGAATACTGTGACCTGTACCAGAGCAACAACAGTTCACCTTCTTCGGGAAACAGTAAGAGCATCAAACAGCAAAATGTCTGGAAGTTATTGACCTGACATCAGGCTAAAGTACAAATTTTTAAATTTCTACTTGCTATTAATATTATTTTTCAGTTTTCATCCTTGACAGAAGACATTTCAGGTTAACTAGCAGTTTTCTGCTAAGTTAAAAATTTAAAAAAGTTAAAATGACTTTTCCATTTAAAGTGTTGCATTAATAGGTTTCATTTCAGGAGGAAATGTGATGTTGTGGTTTTGAGCTGCGCTCTGGTCTTAAACTGGCCTGCAGACTGTGTCACGTGACTTTGCAGCCGTCCCTCTTCAGTCTCCAGAGACTGGTGATGAGCAAATCAGTTCCTGGTGAGAAGTGACAGTAATTAAGAATTATGAAGTTTAAACAGACGCACTAATGATGGTTAATGTGTCCTCTGTATGGCGTTACAGTCTTTTAATTTCCTTCTAATCAGTCCTTCATGACTGCTGGGGTTAAACAGACCAAACCTCGGTTTTCCAGCTGGTTCATGGAAAGTTCAGGTTTTCCCATTGATTTGTCTCTTTTCTGTCTGAAGGTCACAGATCCACACTGGAAACCAGGCAGTAATGAGAGGACAGAAACAGCTTCTTTCTTTCTTTCTCCTCCATCTCTCTCTCTCTCTCTCTCTAGTAAATTGGAGCCTAACTTCATTAAAATGACTCAGTCTGATTCCATGAGAGCTGAGCTCCGTTCCCCTTCCCTCGCTCCGTCAATGTGTTGTTGTCGGTGTCGAACGTTCCCAGGCGTCTGGAGTGACAACCAGCCCATCTGTCTGCTCACACAGACACAGTGGCCATTCACAAATGGATATGAGGAGATAATTGTGCTGTTTATCTGAGAATATCACATTTATCCTGAAGCCATTTGGCTGCTGATCGGTTTGTGTGTCGACCCTAACAGTATGTGGAGACGGTTTGAAGGGAACAGTGTTGGGGTAACGTAATGAATCTGTTGAAGAGGTTGAGATTTTACTCTTAATGTCTCCGCCTCTAGCTACGACTCGTTCAGAGATCTTTCAATAGGTCAGACGTTTGCGTGATCGTCCAGACGTTTGTAGTCGTCTCCCTATGGGTCACATGACAAACTTTCTTCGTTAGGTCGATCACCACAATTTGAAAATCTTCTCTGTGGAGTTTCTGACCTCTTATTGTCAATTACACATAGTTTTCATGACATATACGCTGCCACACATCAGCAGAGGCAGCGCTTTAGTTAACATGGATGAAAATGTTAGTTATAATATATAATACAGTATTTCGATCAGTTGAGTTCAACAAACAGATTTACTCTCACTGTTACAGTTAATTTCACAGTTCTCAGTCTGAACTTAGTCTCATAACGTCCAGAATTATCAACAGTCAGTATTGATCAGTGGTCGTACTGGGAAACTCTGAAAACCAGTTGGCTTTCGTTTGGTCACTGAACACCTTGTGGATGTGACCCCTCCATGACCTTTTTATGTCACGTAGAAACAAAGAATCCTCACTAGAGCTCCGTGCACACTGAGGCTCCACTGAAACAAATACACACTTCCAAATAAAGATCTCTGGGATTTCCACTTAAAACCTTCAAAGTTTGTTCATCTGCATTTTTCACCAAATAAAACCCAGCAGGCTGCGACTGCGACAGGGTCTCTGTCTCATTCATCTGTGTCCTCCACCCGTCTGTTGGTGCAGAGGGTGGAGAGGCTGTTTGTTTGAACAGGAGGAGAGCAGTCAGGCTGGGAGGCTGTTTTTGGCTGCAGGCTTTGGTTGCATAATGGCAGGAAAGCAGTGGGAGAGTTTGGACTGGGAACAAGAGGGGGGAGAGGGTGGGGCAGAGAGAGGAGGAGGCGGTGGTCAGTTTAATGTTAGACTCTGTGTATCAACTGTTTTCCTGCGAGTCCTGCTCCTCATCACTCCTCTTCATGGTCCAGGATTCGGTAATCCTGGATGACCAGGGAAATGAAGCGCGGCAACATGTGGTTAAAGGCTCTCGGTGGTTTGCTGGGAGGGAAACTGATTTGATGATGGTGTTTTCTCACACAGTCACGCTGGGTTCACTGGTTTAATGTGGAACTTGGTTATCAGTCTGTAATCTGGGAAACAGAATTCTTTAGATTTCTAACAGTGAGTGGTACAGTTGAAGGTTTCTTTCTGTTTTAGTAAATGTTTAAACATTCCACAGATTCTCAGTAACACACATTAGAAAACGACCTTATGCAAGAATTTAGCCTTTTAGTTCCTGTGGGTTCAGTGGGTTGAGGCCTGTACCTGCATTTTATCAATCATTTGTTTAATAATCAAATGTAGTGTACTTTTTGTTCTGTAGTTGTATTATTAGGGTTGTGTGTTGGTAAGAATCTGTCAATATGATACACATCATGATACAGGGATCGTTATTTAATATATTGTCATATGTTCTATATACATAAATGGATATTCATTAGTTAGATAAAACAATATTACAGTCCACTCCAAAGACCCTGACACTTGATAGCGCGACAGAGAAAAATGTTTTTTGTAGTGATGAAACTAAAGTTGAATTATTTGCAGCACTGTGCATGACCCAAAAAAAAGACCTGCAAACCAACATGACAACTATTGTAGAGGGACAGTTTGCCGTCGTGAAGGGGAAAATGTATTCTCAAGTTTCTCCAGGTCTCCTCCAGGATATTATTTGTCTTTCTGCAAGCTGAAGCTCAGAAGAAGCAGGTGATGCAGCAGGACAGTGAGATCTGACACCTCAAGCCAACAGAGATGCTGTGATTTGACCTCGAGCTCACACCAGACGTCCTAGGAATCTGTCTGAGCAGGTCTGTGATGACTGATGGTCCAAAGCTCCTCCTGAACTTTCTTCACACTGTTTCACTGACTTTTTCTTGTGGATGTATTTAGTTTGAAACCATGAACAACGTTAATGGAAGTCCTAAGTCTATTTGTGTCCGACAGTAAGGAATGGTGGACATGGCCCGTGTCGGAACAGGGAGCAAGACAGCATCCTTCTTTTGATGACAGTTGCTTAGCAACAGTGTTCTCGCAACCTAAACCACTTGAATGCCGAGCAGACTGTTTATGTGACTCCTCGTGTCAAATATGTGACCTCACGACTTCCATTTGGGGTCAACAACAGTCGATCTGAGCAGAGAATTCACTGTAAAATGTCAGAAACATGAAGAAATGGAATTTTACAAACGGCACAACACAACAACGGCTCTGTGTGTTTTCAGTGGTTTCAGATTCAGAGAGATACTCGCTCTGTGTCGCCCACATCCTCCCACTCTTTGAGCGCCATCACACCATCCATCTACTGTGTAACACACAGAGTAGTAACCTCATTAGTAGCTGTTTATATATGGACCTCTAAGGGCTTCAGCCTCTGGAGACAGTCCCCCCTCCCACTATCAGTAGGCATTTCTCTGTGAATGTTTAGTTAGAATCATTTTTACCCATAAATTAGGCTCAAATTATCCAGTGAACAGTGAAACGCTAGTGTAAAATCACCAGTCAGAATTAATTGGCCTGGTGGCTAATGCTCGTTAGCAGCTGTCTGCAGACATCACACTGGTGTCTTGTTGAAACAGTTCAGACTCTGTGCCGAGACTTATTAAACTGGAGACATGCTCGGCTTAGTCGAAGCATCTGCTGCTGACGGTCTCTCACTGTATGAGACAGCCTGGATTCTTTTTAACATGTTTAGTGAGGGAAGCTTCGCAGGTGGTGCATCTCTTTTAGTATCTGACTCACCTGTGTGCAGGAAAAGTAATGACTCGTCCCCAGGCTTGAGAAATTCCGATGTTTGACCTTATGGCTGAGCCACCTACCGACTATAATGTTCCCCTGATTTTGAAAATATGAAACGTACAACAGGACTAACCAGTCTTCATTTATAGAGGAGATAAAAAAGGTCCTGGTGCCTTTTCTGGTGAAAGAGAAACAAAATACTTGAGCTGAAGCAGATCGTAACTTCCACCCATGAAGCTTCTGACACTTTCACATCTACTCTACAGATTTTTACCGAATCTGTTCCTTTTTGGACATTGGATTTGGACGAGTCAACCTCTGCTGTGGCCATAAGAACGCAGGTCCAGGCCTGATCTGCTGCAGCGCTTCCACACACGTCATGGCTCTGGGTCTGATGTCAGTTCGAGTGGACGTTCTCTGAAAAACATTATTTCCTCTGGGTCAGTTCCACAGTGCTTAGTTTTAAACTGGTTCTTTGTGTTTCAACAGCCAAAGAGTCTTTTCTCAGTCCAGGAGAACTGGTTCGTGGGTGTTACCAACTCTAGTCTAGAACCAGGGCTGGATTATTGTGAGAGTCTGAGCCTTTATACAACTGTAGCACGTGGTTCAAGTCTGGGACCATAGTCAGCCTGCAGCTGTTCTGTGTGCGATGATTCAGATCATCCACATTAAGGAGGAAGCTTCAAAATGAATTTCTAATATTATGAATGTGTAAATATTCCCCACTTTTCCAAACATACTTTGCCCATAAACATATTTTCCATAGATTATATTTGAGCCACAGTGGTATTTTTATTAATTCTAATAGAAATTTGATCTAAGTTAGCAGAAAGTAGAAGAGTGCAGAGAAGAGTCAGTAAATAGGGAGCGACTTCACACAGAGAGGCAGAAAACTGAAAACTGTTCTGCAGCATTTGCTGCTTCCTCGACTTGTCTGATCCTTTTCTTCCTATCGCCTCCGTCTCTGTCTCCCGTGTTACTACAGACCGTCTGTCAGCCTGAGACATCGCCCTGTTCTGCTTCATCATCTTCGTGTGTGTTTGTGTCCTGAGCTGCACGGTTATGAGACACGACTGGAAGTCATTCCTGCATTTTATGAGCTGCCATACACCGACGACGGGGGGTGGGGGTCTCAGGCTGATGCAACAATATGACATCTTCATTTCCTGGTGGAACAAAGGATGGCGTGTGTCCTCGGCTGTTACTGGTTGAAGCACTCAGGACCCTCATTGATAATTAATAGATCGCATGCAGCAGCGTGCTTAACAGTACATTAATGTGTGTGTGTCTAACAACAGTAAAGATCGCAACACAAACAGGACAGCAGACTTAAATAAAGCTGCAAGTTAACACACTAACATGATTAATTCATGGTGAAGTTATCAAATATAGATCCACAGAAATACTCCACAGCACAGCACTGTTCCCATGTTGTTGGCTGCAGCTCTGTCGTATCAGTTAAGTCCTGATATTCAGTCCAGAGAGAATGAAATAGTGTGGAATGCAAATAAACCACCAAAGCAGGACAGCAACACACTACGGTTTAAAACATGTTTGAATCGATCGAGCAGCAAAGATCATCAGTAGACAGAGTTTTATGTTCTTATATAAAACGTCCTGTTTTTACTGATAAATGACTGAAGCAAATATAAAATGTGCATTTAAAAATCAAAATAACTAGATAAATGTTGAAGGATGTGAATCACGTGATGAAGATACTGGAAGCTTCCAGCTCTTCAAGCTTTTCTTAGTTCAGTTCATTGTCTCTCTGATAATCTTGTGTTGTACTGGAGATCAGTCAGCCCAGGGTTTTTAGGAATTACTACTATTTGGAGTCAGTCTCTTGAACGTCTTTATTTCTTGTCTCCGTCGGTTTTTCTGTGGTTTCTTTTATCTGAATCTTTGCTCTGGAGAAAAAAAAACACTCGCCTGACTGGACAAATGTGCTCACATGACTTATTGATGGCACGCAGCTGCTCTGAGGAGCTGGCTCTGCTTGGTTCACTTTGGGTTTGCCTGTCTGCTCTGGTTAGTTGGGTTTGGTTCAGGACAGTTGGACGACAGACAGACTAACACCTTCTCCGTCGGTCACCACTGTTTGTGCGCAGCGACACATGATCAGAATCAGAGTCCAGGAAACTTTGATGCATTGATATTTGATTAAATAAAGCTCAGCTACAGGATGGGAGTAGAAATGTGAACCAGTGTAAGAGAGTGTGAGAACAGTGAAACTCCTTTTGAACTTTCACCACTAATTAAGTAAATATAACAGTTACCAACAGTAACTGGACCCAGAAATCGTCCTGATTGTCTCCTTGACGAGAACCTAACTGAAAATATGAACAATTTTAACCACAGTGTCGTAGATTTAGTTATTCAATTATTTTACAGTTGAAACATCAAACATAGCTGTGATGGAGCTGAGTGTAAAAACAGACGGTGCTGCTTCCTCAACAGTAAAATAACGTTTCCCTGAATGCCTCATTAGGGTGAGACTGAGAGGGGAGAGGTCAAAGGTCAACGAGCTGCTGAGGGCTGGATAATTCTGTCAGGACACACGCAAACACACACACACACACACACACAATAGTAATTAACCACGTACAGTGTTGTGTGTGTGTGTGTGTAGTTTTTGGATGATTACTTTCATGCTGCAGCGGCCATGTTGGAGGGTCTCTGATGAGAGAGCAGCTCACTGAAGTCTGATTTAGGAGAAGTGGATTTAAAGTTTGGGATTTAAAGCAGCAGGATTAGGATGTGGTTACAATATGTTCTCTCTCTCTCTGTCTGTCTGTTCACTCATGTGCTCGATCACCCCCTCGGTTTCTCTCTGCCAGCTCTGGGTGTGATCTCATCCCCTCCGACTGCTGACACATTCCTTTACTTTCAGCCTTTTATTCCTTCACTCTTTTGTGTGTGTGTGTGTGTGTGTGTGTGTGTGTGTGTGTGTGTGTGTGTGTGTGTGTGTTTGTGTGTGTGTCACTCTTTCACATGACGGAGCAGAGAGGCCCCGGAAACAGACTGAATGGTTTTATCTTATCCAGCTAAAGACCTGGATAGACTCAGTGTTTGTGCATCAGGACCGACCAACGAAAGAATTTAACTGATGTTCAGTATTTATTTTCTCCTTCTTTTGAGTGTTTTGCAGCATCTCCTCTTCTCATTACAAATGTTCCTATTTAGCGATTAGCAGGTGTGGGATGGTTTGGATGTACGGAAACTTTCACTGGGTTGATTTGATGCTTGAAAGAAAAAAAACCATGATGATGCTCAGACATGTTTTGCAGTAATAAGAAGTGTTGTCTGTGATTTCTGGTTATTGGTATCATAAAAATATCTGTATCATGTGTTTGTGCTGATATTTGACTTTGACTTTGATATTTGAGTGACTCTGAGGAGGAAAATATATTTTGATGCAGATTACATTAATGCAGCAGACTTTTATTTTTACAGTGTGATCAAATGAGGTCTGTTGCTTGTGTTTGTTCTGACGCTGCAGCTGTGACTGTGTTTCCAGGCTCTGCCTCACTGTTTGCCTTCCTCTGATGGATCTCGTGAAAAGAAGAGAGCAGAGTTTAGCATGTGTACGTTTGTTTTTGGCCCATTGGCGCATCGATCGATCAGTGTAACCATGGCAACCACTAACTGCATTTGCAGTTAACCTTCTCAGATAACCTAATTAAACAGCAGAGACGCTGACTGTCCTGCTGACCATAAAACTGTGACAGAGATGGTATGTTTGCAGTACTTCCTTCAGTGTATCAGCACTTTCCACACTTTGACTGAAGTCGTTGATCAAATTAATGAAAGAGATGCGTAAACATTCAGCTGTCTCCACTCCAACAGCAGTAAAGAGGTGTGTGTGTGTGTGTGTGTGTGTGTGTGTGTGTGTGTGTGTGTGTGTGTGTGTGTGTGTGTGTGTGTGTGTGTGTGTGTGTGTGTGTGTGTGTGTGTGTGTGTGTGTGTGTGTGAGTCCAACAGGAAGTGAAGACCAGTCAGCTGACGTGTAAAAAATTAAACCTGCTGCTTCGTCCGACACAATAATTACACAGGAAGAGTGTGAACTCTTTTGTCTCGGTGTGATTCACACAGACGCTGTTCATGTGTCAGTTTGTCTTTCTCATAACAAAACTGACACAGGAGACAATAACACAGCAGTTTGTGCTCTGTCATTTTAACAATCGCTGTCAGAACGCAGAGGATTCAGTTCAGGGTGAAGCGCTCCTGGATTTGTCCTGGTTCTCCCTGCATGATGCAGTCCATGCTGCTGCTGAGTATTTGACAAAAGGGTTTCATGATAAAACTCATGTCAAGTGATGAAACATCTGCAGTGTGACTCATAGTATCTTCCCGTCCCTCTCCTCCTCCTCAGACCTGTGCTGAGACGCCGCCTCCGGCGCTGGACGGCAGCGCTGCTGACGTGGAGCCTCTGTGTTTGATGCTGTTTGAGTTTGATGGTGTCAGGTCAGATAACTGGTGCTGCCCTACATGGCTCTGTGTGGCCTACATAACACTGCAGAGAGGAGGGTGATGGATGATTTCCTCACCCAGCACACACTGGCATGTCCTAAATATACATATATACCTGTGTGTATGTGTGATTCCAGGTTGCAGTGACCTTGAACAGAAACGTGTTTATGGTGTTTCTGTAGGTTTAGATCTGAATCATGAAGCTTGTTCCAGTTTGTGTTCTTATCAAGTCTATTCCTCATTCTACATTTTGAAAATGTGACATTTCAGAAGCACAGAGGACTTTTTGCTGCGAGGTTGCACATGAACCAGAGTGTTTGTGGTGTGTAGGTGTGTGGTCCATGTGTATGGATGTGTAGGTGTATGTGTAACACTGCAGTGAGGGTTCAGCATTGGAGCCGCGGCTGCGGTGCAGGCGCCTCGTCCTGCGTGGGAGTTTAAACGCCGCTCAGGACTCTGCTGGATCCCCGTTGCCATGGTGAACAATTGATACTTGAATTGCAAAATTGTCCAGGACCTAAAAATACAGAGAATTGAAGAGACCGAGCTGAGATTCATCAGTTTTTCCATCTGTACCCGACAGAACAACACGTTACTTAAGTGAATAAAACCGTTAATGTGCTTCATGTTCACGCTGACATCAGATGGTCTCACAGGTAACTCGCTCAGTCGATGCTGTAACGAGGAGAAAAATCCACTTGTGGATCCTGACAGCAGGTCAAGCTGCAGATTGTTGGTCTTCACAGATCACATGAATAGAACTGATTAGATTTTATTATGGATCCAGTATGTAAGATCCATATGTTGTCTGTTTAGTTCTTCTCTCCTTTATTTCCTACTTCAACTAAACCCTGGATGTTTGAATGCAGGACTTTTACTTTGAAAAGACAATAAATCTGCAGTTTCTCCTTTTATTTCACAAACGTGAGCGTCTGCAGCACTTGGTTATAGTTTTAACTCCCAGAGAATGAATTCATCCGACTCACTGGTTTTCTTGTTATGTGGCTAATGTTTTGGACTGTGCGTGTTCGTCTCCTCTGATCTGTAGAGGAAGACTCTAAGATGCCTTTTTCTTCCAGATGTTTGTGCTCGTCTTCATTTTCTGCTGCAGCTCTTTGATATTAACTCTCTCTGTAATTTGGCTTCGGTGTCGAAGTTTTTCTTTTCGTGAAGCTCCAGCCGAGAGCCTTTGTGCTGCTGTCTGCAGCTTGACGAGTGGGCACAATGCATGCTGGTACAGCAGTAACCATGGTGATCTGTGGTTTTGGCTTGATAATGTCCGCCTTTGGTTGTAGACTCAGAGCAGGAGAAAAGAAAAGATGTGACATAATTTATGAAAGATATTAAAGTCTGAATGTTTGACACTGTTTCCTTTCTGCACTCCCTGAATTCTAATCAGTAATCAGCACTAGGACACTTGAAATACTGGAAATGCTTCAAAGCAGCTTCTGCTAGTTTCATTTTAAGGAAGACTTTAAATCAACATGCAGTTCTGCATAATACATAATAGTCTGGTATTTCTAAACTGTACTTCATCTGTACTGCGTTTTATGTTTTACTGAAAAGTGAACTGGAGACAGAAATAAAAATAATGTAGTTTACCTGAGAACGTAAACTTTATTATTATTATTATTACTATTATTATTATTATTATTATTATTATTATTATTACGAGGTCAGTTCAACATTTAAACGTGCAGCTCTGAAAGGAGGTCTCTGCAGCAGCTGATCTGGAGCTTTGGATTGATTGACTTTGTCAGTTGTTGTCACTTTTTATACGTTTTCTCGTTTTCTTCTCTTTATCGTTGAATTTTTATAAGGTATTGAAATCTGCAGCATGTTAATGCCACAGGGAGTGAAGAGAGCTTTAATAAGAGCTGAATGCAGCAGAGGATGCTGGGGGGTGAGAGAGGTGGGAGGAGGATGTGGGCGAGAGCCGGAGAGGAGCGGAGCGATCCATGTGACGCTGGAACGATGCTCAGAAAGAAATAAAGCAGAAAACCAGGACATCTCGACCTCTGCAGCTCAGGCTGTTCTTTTATCAAATATCAAGAATCTAATGAATGTTCTTCATTAATCAGTTAGAACAGTTCCGATTCCCTGAATATGTTTTCCGTTGTTTGTTTTGAGGCCAAACTAACAAATAGTCAGTGTCAAAGAAAAGCATCAAATCCTCACGTGCATCAACTTGTGCTTTAAGACACGAATCCTCCATTTATCCAAATGGCTGCAGATCAGTTTTCTGCCAATCAACAGTATTACAGTCAGTATTCTTTACTAAGAGCTGCTGTAACATCGTTTAACAGTCCAATGTTTCCTTCACTCATCCTGTCGTCTCTCTATTTCTGTCCTTCCTGTTTCCACACAATGTCATTACCGTCTCTCCTCCCTTATCTCTCCTTTCTCTCTCTATTCTCTCCATCTCTTGCTATAAATAACATGCAGAGCCAGTGTAACCAGTCATTTGTCCCTCTCCCTCCACTTACGACTTTTCTCGTCCGTCCTTTCTCAGATGACGAGTTGGCGTTCACCTGCAGCAACAATCACCTGATGATGATGATGATGATGATGATGAATGAACAACAGTTTATTAAAAGTCTGATTAATTAATCAGAAGCTACTGTCAGGAGACAACTGCCCTTACTCATCTTTATTCCCCTCTTCTGTAGAAAAATTCAAATGTTTTTAGTTAAAGTTGTTAAGTGGAATATGAAGAAACGTTTAACTGAAACAAATATTCAGCTTTTTTACTGTAATTCAGCTTCATGGGAAGTCTGGTTTCAAGTGAAGGAGCTTTACCGTGAGGTTTAGAGATGTATGTAGCAGTGGGCTGCACTTTTTTTTTTTTATCCCATATTAGTTGCGTTTCAGCAAATAGTCCTGATTAAAGCTGCGCTGAATTAGCTGCTGGCAGATGCTGTTTGCAGTGTAGTCATGCACACGCCGACAGTTTTCACAGATAAACGTGAAATTCCTCAGGAAAGTTCTGCAGCTGTGCAACTGTGAAGCTCTTCACATGCTCACCTCACTGTCCTACAGTGACACACCTTCTAACGACTCCGTGTGTGTGTCTGTGTGTTTTATTTCTTCTGCATGAGTTCACATTGAGTTAACTTCACTTTGGCAACACACACACACACACACACACACACACACACACACATACACACACACACACAGCTCCATTGGTAGCGTATTTTTAGCGTAGCAACACAAGCAGCTCCAGCCTGACTGGTCGTTGAGCTGCATGTGGGTGGCAGCAGACACACACACACACACACACAGTATCAGTGTGTATCTGTGCTTCTGCTCAGAGGAACAGGCGTTGATCTGCAGTCTCTCCTGTTGCTCGAGGAGCAGCAGTGGACCGATCTGAGCCCGGTGTTCGACAAACATGAATCTTCTTCATCTCGGTTTCCTAGAGGCCAAAGTGATGTAGGTCTGTCTGACGAACGAGGAAACAATATTTATCAATTCATTCATTTTGTCATCACTCGACTTTATTGTTAAGTTAATTTAACCAGAAAGCAAAGATTTCTTCATTATAGCTGCAGAACTGAATTAATTTTTTCCTCTGTAAAACATCTGGAATCAGTGTGTTTCCTTGAGAACAGTTATTATTATCAGATTTCTCATTGTATTTGATAAATAGTTCAGATGATGATGTTCAGCGATGGAGTCTCTTTACAATGTGCAGGGACACGACACGTCTGAGACAACAGGAAAAACATCCTGAGGCTGAGCTCTGGCCTGAGCGTCTGTTTGGAACTGGTGTGTCTGAGCCACTGGGGTGTTTTTCTGTCGAGTCATGGTGCCTTTTGCTGATTGCGGGATCCACAGAGACTCAGGCTGTGCTGAGTCGTGCTGCTGAGTCGCTGCTTTCTGTTTACCTGCTCAGTTCATTCAGTGACAGTGAACACACCGTCTGCATTTGAAAAAATGTTGCAGCTCGTTTATTTAGCAGCTCTTAAACTGTTTACAGGTAAAACTGATTCACTGCATGATGACATGTCACATGTCACATGACAATTGTTTTTTCCATTAAATAATTGTTAGATGTTAGTTTTTACTGGTGTGTGTGTGTGTGTGTGTGTGTGTGTGTGTGTGAGATCTTGCAGTGACGTCTTGTGACCAGTAGGGGGAACTCTTCTCTCAATTTAGAGAGAAACTTGGTGCAGCCCATAGAGTCGCTGTAAGACTCCTCAGCCAATCAGAGAGCAGAGTCACGGTCACATGACATTCACAGGCCAGTTATATTTATGCATTATGTCTGTTGTATTTGTATTAATGTACTTTTGATATTAGTGAGTACTTAAATACTCCTGATATATAAAATGAACATTAAATGGCTCCTACAGTAAAACCCCATCATCACACTGGCCCCTGGGGGGCCCACAGCACCACACCTCCACCACCTCTCTGTGCTGAGGATGGTTTTAGAACCTGTGACCGTGTTTCCAGGTTCTGTTTCCTCCACTAACTCGGCCTCTGTTGTCTCTGTTTTGATCTCTGCAGGTTTTAGGACGAGCCTCTCGGCCTGCCAGTCAGAGCCGGTCCGAGTGTGTGTCTGTGTGTGTTGAGTGGGTTTGAGGGTCCCGTCGCCAACAGCAGCAGGTGGAAGGACTCGGAGGCGGGGGTGAGGGTGGAGGCGCATCGAGGTCGAGATGACGTCGGTAGCAGCGGAGTACGACCACATGGAGATCCAGCAACAGTACAGCGACGGCGTCAACAACCGCTGGGATGCAGACGACTGGGACAACGAGAACAGCTCAGCTCGGCTGTTCGAGCGCTCACGCATCAAAGCTCTGGCAGGTAGGAAGGTGGATGATGATGATGATGATGATGATGATGATGATGATGGATGGAGAGAGGGATGGATGATGGTGATAAGAGGCATTTTGTTTCTTCCTTTTGATGTTTCATTCTGTGAAATGTTAAAATGATTTCATCTTGGATTTATCTTGAAGTTATTTCCTTTCCACTGATAACTTATCGCATTTTGTCGAAATATGTTCAAACATTTAACTTTTAATCCGTAATCTGCTCACGAGACTTTGTCAGCTTGAGTTTCATTGGGAGAATATGTTTCAGGTGGTTTCTCGTCAGGAGACAGCTCATGTTTTATATCTTGGATTTCCCTTAATCTGAGGCCAAAGAACTAAATGAGCCTAACAAGAGTTACCAGAATCAATTTATCAGACTAGTTTGATTTAAATCTGGATTTGGAGTTTCGTGTTTGAAGAAGTGAGAACAGGATGAAAGTGTCACAGCTGTTGTTCTGTGGGAACTCGGATCTTCGGTTCAGCTTCGTCCTGTGTGTGTTTTTGTCTTCACTCAGCAGCAGTCTGAACAGTTTCATAATCTGTGAGGTCACAGAGTTCGTGTCAATACAGAGAACAATGAGCCTTTCAAAGTAAAAGCTGCAACATGAAAAACTTGACATGTTTTCCTCCAAACACGATCAACAGCGTGTTGGAGAAAAGCAGAAACTCTGCATATGATTGATGTTTGGCTGAGTGTAGAACTTCACTGATCATACATGAGGCTTCGTCGCTCTGCAGGACTCACACCTACTCATAATCTGGACTTAACGAGCGCTAACGAGGCTCATTAGTGATCTTCAGGCTTCACTGAGACACTGACAGGCAGATATTAGAACATCTCTAACGTTTCCTCACATCATCACCTCTTTGTTGACTCATTTTGACACCACTGTGTTTTTGGTGTCAGTTAATTAAAAAATCAATTAGAAAACAAGCTAACAGTCTCTCTGAGCCAATCAGAAGCTGGCATTGTGACCTGTGACAGCAGTGCCCTCATCAGGTCAGATAGTGTAACTATACCTTTTAAAGACATTATATAAAAAGTGAAAATAGATTTTTCTAATAATCAGGAGTTATTTTAATAAACAGTTTACGTAGTAAATTATACACAGTAAAAAATCCCACACTGTCCTCAGTTGATTCATAAACTGTAGTAAAGTACAGTGATTTAGAGAGTCAAATTTGTTTTGTATCATAATTTTAATACTTGAAAATATGATTCACAGTTTTTTCAGTGTTCTCTTTTTAACAAGTTACAGTATTGATGATGATGATTGTGAGTTAAGGTTTACTGTGTGTGTGAGTGTGTGTGTGAGTGTCTGTGTGTAGTGTGTGTGTGAGTGTCTGTGTGTGTGTGTGAGTGTGTGTGTGTGTGTGTGTGTGTGTGTGTGTGTGTGTGTGTGTGTGTGTGTGTGTTACTGTAACTCTACCTCAGTCTCCACCTGCTGTTTTTATCCTGATGGTCGACTCGACTGCTTCAGTAGTGTCCCACTTCACTAAATAATTCACACCAGTGTTAAATATGCAAGAGAGGGATGATGGTGTGTGTGCGTGTGTGTGTGTGTGTGGACTTTGTGCTTCCTGCTCCTGTGTTTTGACTGAACTGTCTTCACTTAATAAAACCGAGGTCTGAACAGTTCTCGAACTTCTGCTGTAAGTTTCTTCTTTGAACTGCTGCTGATGTTAAATGATCAAAGAGACGTACATCATCTCTGCAGCTTCACATAAAACCTGCAGAGGAAACGAGTGAGAGTGGATGAAGTTCAGGAAACAGAACAGGACTTGGTGATTTAGATTATTTTGCCATGTGCTGTTTAGTTCGGGACTAATGAAAACTGTTGTTGTTTAAAAGACAAGTAATCTGCAGCTTTCTGATAATGAATTAACTGTTGAAGTCATTTTAAAAAGGACATTTTCAGCTTCCAGCTACTCAAATAGGAAAAAAAAGCATCTTTTCAACAGTAAACTGTCTGAAAACACCCCCTCTGATCATGAGGAGCAGAACATAACTGGCAGATTAATCCAACTGGAAACAGCAGCTAGTTAATGCAGGATGGAGCTGTAGCTTTACGTTTCCTGTTCTTTCACTAAAATAGCTGATTTAATAGTTGAGTTATTTATAATGCAACTGATTTCACAGAAGTAGAAGATAGAAATAAAGAAAAGTTTCCTCTTCACTCCTTCATTTCTACCGTTGGTGAATTTAGATAATGGCTGAAAGAGACACAGTCGACTGAACCATCTGATACAGATTTAAAACCTGGTTTAAAGGAGAAACTGTTGTTAAGATTTCAAACTCAAAATCATGACATAATTTCTCTCCTTTTGTTTCTAGAGTTAACTATTGTTGGACGTTTTGCGTCCCACAGTGTGTCTGAGTGCAGACGTGGTCCGATCGTCCACTTCTTCTTCTTCTTCTTCTTCTTCTCCTCCTCCTCCTCTTCCTGTTCATGCTGAGCTCAGCAGGCTGGAGGATCTGTGGGGTGGTGACATTGAATTAGTGCTGTATTCAATACAAGCTCAGTGTGCGTGTCCTTGTCCTTCCTCCTTTGATTACAAATAGAGTCTTTGTTTGTGCTTTTAATGAGCAGCAGTTTGCAGTTTTACTACCACATATACTGTAGGTGAAAGCCACTTTTTATCAGTTGTCCCTGTGCGGAGGTCACCAGCTGCTCAGTTAGCAGCAAATCAAAAATCTGTAACACAAACACGATATAACTCTGATACGACATCCATACAGTACTATCTCAGTAAAGAGCTGTGGTTTTATTTGCAGTATGTAGTAGTACAGTAACAGTAGATCTATCTGTAGCAACAGAGGAATTAGTGCTGGAAGAAGTACTGAGATGTTCATCTTAATTAGAGGGAAGTTACTACAATAGTAACTTCGACGTGCAATTAACCTCACATCATTTATTCAATTATATTTAAATCAATTAAATTACTTTCTACTGCATCCTGGGAGTAGTAGGATGCCAGTTTCAGTATTTGCAGCACTTACAGTGCTACAGTAGGTGGATACAGTACAGTACAGTACACTGTGTGTACATGCAGTACAATATGAGGAGAGATACATGACAAAAACTTTTTATGTCAGGAGGCTCTCACAGCAGCATGTGTCAGCGCGACACTGAGAATCTCTTCTTTAACAAAAACGCGATCACAACAGCCGTTAGTTGAACAACTCTACTGATCATGTTCAGAAACTGAACGGAGACTCCGGCCTTGGTTTCAGGCCTTCATCAGTTCAGCAGCGACGTCTGAAAACTGATGCTGAGACCTGAACATGTACTGGTGCTGTCAGCCTGTGTGTGTGTGTGTGTGTGTGTGTGTGTGTGGTTGAAGCTAAGTGTGTTACGCCTCCACATGATATCCTGGGAAACACAAAACCACTGGTCACCATGGAAACTCGGGCAGATCTACTTACAGTGAAGGCAGAGACAGAAGGAGAGTGTGTGATTCTTTGAGTGTGGGTGGCTTTCTCTGCATACTGTGTGTGTGTGTGTGTGTGTGTGTGTTTTTGATAAACTCACTTTCTCATCAATAAATCTGCAGTAGCACTGATAATTAAATCATAGTGTTTGTGAGCTACTGTTTTTATTGTTTCCAGAGAAAAGTTGCACTTGAAAATGTGACGCTGCCAAATAATCGTTAAGTAAAACTGAGGCGAGTGACGTTTGGTGCAGTGGATGAAGAACAGCACCTGAGTGCATGAGCCCTGATGTGCATCGACCTGTCAGGACCTTGTCTGCAGCCCTGATCCGTTTCTGGTAACTGTGCAGTTTCTGACTTTGGAGCAGCTCAGAATAGCCGCTAAGAGTTGTCATGGCAGGAAGGATGAAAGAGCTGCTCCACAGAATCTGAATCTACATCTAGTACTTTGAATGTCTGCTGAGATTTATTGTCATCAGACGGTTCAATCAAAGCTACTGTAACATAATCAGACAGTGAAACAACAGAACCCGACAGAACCCGAAGATACCTGCTCAGGTCGGGTCAGGGTCATTCTTAGAAACGTAAGAGAAAGAACCCAAATCAACAGGAAACCAGGTCCCCACGTCGTTGAAGGGCCTTGAAAATCTGGACTGAAGCTTTCACGTGATGACAATTCACTCAACCGCTCAATAATTGGAACCAGGAACAGTCGAGGTTCCCCACAGAGAGACACACACACACACTCACTTCCTGTTCAGATGGTGGAATGCTGGGAATGTCGGTGTGTCTGTTTGTTCTGTGTCCGTGATTGTGTGTGGTTTGGAAAACATCAGAGAAAGTGAAAGTAAAGACGCTTTCTTTTCTTCTTCCTACTCTTCTGTTATGTTTCTTCTGCTTGTTCCTGTTTCTGATTTCATTCTTTATTTCCACATATCTTTTTGTTGTATCACTTCATTTTCTTATTAATTATTTCCGCTCCTCCTCCATTTCTCTGTTTTTTGCAGGTTCTTTACTTTTCTGTGACAACACAGTAAATATCTTTGGGTTTTGCACTGTTGGTCGGACGAAACAAAACTTTTTAAGTGAATTCTTTTTACAACATTTGTGGACTGATTAGTGAATCTAGCTATTGAAAAATAATAAGACATGAGTCTATAGTGGAAATAAACACAAGGCACAGCTCTGAAGAACGATTTAAAACAAACTAGACGAGGATTATAAAATGAAACAAGAGAAAACTGAAGTTGCCAAATATTGAAATGCGACACACTTCCCTCCAACCGGGCCAAGACCGGCTGACGCGACTTCACCCACATTCTCCTCTACACTGGATTCATAATAACAAAGTGGTTGGTCTCCTGTTGGGATCAAACATTTTGTGTAAAAGAAATCTCTCATGGATTTGGAAACCTTAACAAATTGGGGACAAGTGCTGCTCCACTTTAACATCCACCCGCTCCATTAAACAGACCACACAGCAAAGATCTCAACCTGCAGTTGGAGTTTCATGATCGCGGACAAGGTCCCAACTGGCAGATCTCCTGAGTTAGTTTATGACATAAACAGAAAACTAAAGAGCCCGGTCGAGTCTCGCGGTGGACAGGAACATTGTTCAACACCTCTAAGAAGCTGGACTTTTGTGTTCTGTAACATGGCCGCCCTGACCCTGCTGCTGTGGCGGCTGCTGCTCCGACCTCACAGGGATGTGTTTGTGTGGTTGGGAGGGGAAGGCGGCATGTTGGTGTGAAATTCACCACTGCAGTGCCACAAGTTTTACTGAACCCCCCTGATCACCAGCTCTAAACCTCAGTTTATTGTAGCATCACGTCTGATAATGGAACAGAAAAGAAGAGGAACGGGTTAGAAAAGGGACTTTTCACCCAGTAATAGTAGGTGAAGAGCTGCTGTGAGTTCCAGGACGTCCTCGGGGAACCCTCTGTACTCTGGCTGGATGAATAGCGCGTTTGGTTTGTTGATGGGGTCGCCTCGAGGGGCCGAACCACGAGGAAGCCAGATGACTGCGGGAGGCATGGTGTGACACTCAGCATTCAGGCATGAAGCCAGCAGGACACAATGTGTTATCATACACAGATGACCCACAGAACCCGAAGAACTCGGGTTGTTTAGATCAGCTGCAGAAGTCTGTGCTCCATCTGTTGTCTGTTTGCTGTGACCTCTGACGTTTGACCTCTGCACTCATGGCTTCCTGTGTATTGGTGATCTAGTAACTGCAGCTCTTTCTACTTTTAGATATGATCATGATTAATACTTACTACATTCGAGAAGCACCGAGCATAACACATCATATTTTGTATAAGTAAACATCCTTTTCTGCCAATTTCCAGTCTAATGTTGAAAAACAGGATCTTTATAACGTGAAGTTCATACAGTAAAGAAAAGTCTGTCTCTACACATAACTTTTAGTTTATTGTATTGAAGGCTCTTTTTGGCCGTTTGGAGTCGGAACAATGAGTTGTTACAACCTTAAACATTGTTATGGTCAATGTGCAAAAGCTGCCGACTTCCACATCCAGAGGACACAGATTGGAGTGACAGATAAAGAGGAGTCAGATTCCGATGTGCTCTGAGTTTTCCTGGTGTGTGTGTGTGTGTGTGTGTGTGTGTGTGTGTGTGTGTGTGTGTGTGTGTGTGTGTGTGTGTGTGTGTGTGTGTGTGTGTGTGTGTGTGTGACTGTACACGTGAAAGCTTCGGTGTTTCAGGCTGAAACTGATCATCTCTGCTCACGCTGTCTTTTACCACCTTTGTGTTAATGTTTGTGAAACTCATGGATATTTTTTTATTGCAGATTATTTATGTAAAGAACATGTTTTTGATATCCTGTCATCTGCAGTTATTTCGGGGCTGTATGAATATATGTTGTGGTGACCGTTGGAACTTTTCAATGTGCAACAACCTTTAGCAAATTAAACTCTAAAGCTTATTTAATGTGAATTTACATACAAACTATTGTCCACGCTTGTCAAATAAATAATTTGGTGACTTTTAATTAGACTCTTTCGGCCCCCCTAACATAATCATTACGTGCTTCTGTTGAAGCTCATGGTGGATTTTCGTGCTATGTTCAGCACCATTGAGCTTTGTTGTTCTGCTGATTAGTGGAAACAGTTTTTTGCTGCTCTTCAGCTTTTGCATACATCTATAAAGCATTATGGGATTCAACAGTTGAAGAAAAAGACTAAACACAGAATGAAATACAGGGTTTCCTGCACTGCTGTAGTTGTGTCTGTCTCATGGTTCATTGGCGACTGCTGAACCAACCGTCCTGTCTCAGTAGTTGTTGCTTTCAAAGTTTTTTATTTAGGTTGTTAAGTTATTGGTTTAAGTATAAGTGTATGCAGAGCGGGCGACAGTGAGTGTGCGTGTTGCTGATGGACAGCAGGATCAAACAGGAAGTGCTGGCTGGGTTCAGACGGGAAGAACATCTCCACAACAGTCTCTAATATTAGAGCTCAGATTTTCTCAGGATGTTTGGACGTCTGTGTGTGAGCGATGAGCTCAGAAAGAAACAGAGGAATCCAGAGGAGCCAACACACACACTCCACCCTGTTTCCTCTGTCTTGGTCTGACTGGGCCTCGCTGCGCCCACAGTCTGATGCCCTCATTGTCAGCTATAGTAGCACCAAGAAGCCGCATTGCCAGTGTCGAAATAGATTTGCTAAAGCTCACTGAGTGTTATCACGTGGTTCCTCCACTTGTGTGTAATGTCTCTGTATATTGGTCCATTTCCACCTGAAGAAAATTAAACCTTCAGCAACTTTTTACACATTCCAACATCTGGAATTCATTCACTTTGCTCGACAGTAAATTCATTTATTCAATGCAGAGAGGGCTTTATGAACAATTTGTTTTGGTTTACACAGAACTCAGCGTGGGTCAACGTGAAGGAAATTTGTCATTTTACTGAGCGGATGTCAGCGTGCAGCTATAAATGAGACTGTACAGGCTGTCCACCAACCGTGCACTTACCTGAAAGGAGATACAGGTGTCAGGCAGAAGTATGGATGTCACTCACTCTAGTCCTCTAGTACTTCACTAAGTGACCACACATTTCAGTTAAAGGCGACTGTCTATAGTTTGTACATGTGTATGTACACACATCAAAACCAAACTGGCTGCAGGTTTAAATACCTGAACAGTTTCAGCAGTCACGTTTCCCACGTTCCACCCTGACACGTCATATAGATGATGAAAGGTCAACAATAAATAAAACAGTACAGACAGAATCAGCAGGAATAGCAAAGCAGAAATGAACATTTCCTCCAGTGTAATGATGTACAATTGATAAATCAGCAGATCATCTACTTTAATCTTTATTTAAGTATTTACACGTTTATGCATGTGTGTATATACATGAACATACAGAAAGTAGAGTTCAAAACACTTATAACTTTTTCTAATAACCAATTAAATATCAGGAAGTGAAACATCAGTAAAACTCTTTAAATTAAACAACTTGGAAGAAGTGAAATCAGACACTTTCTTTAAGCCTCTGACAACCTTCTGTGAATAGTTTCTAACTTAATTATTAAATTGATAATTAATAAAGATAATTCTAATATTATCTTTACTTTGAAAGAACTCATATTTATCTGTTCGAGCTTCTTAGCAGCATAAAACAGAAACAACAGTCTTCAGCGCTCTCTCTCTCTCTGTCTCTCTCTCTGTCTCTCTCTCTCTGTCTCTCTCTGTCTCTCTGTCTCTCTCTCTCTCTCTCTGTCTCTCTCTCTCTGTCTCTCTCTCTCTCTCTCTCTCTGTCTCTCTCTGTCTCTCTGTCTCTCTCTCTCTCTCTCTCTGTCTCTCTCTCTGTCTCTCTCTCTCTGTCTCTCTCTCTCTCTCTGTCTCTCTCTCTCTCTGTCTCTCTCTCTCTCTCTCTCTCTCTCTCTCTGTCTCTCTCTCTCTCTCTGTCTCTCTCTCTCTCTCTCTCTCTCTCTCTCTCTCTCTCTCTCTCTCTCTCTCTCTCTCTCTCTCTCTCCCTTCTCCCCCCCCCCCCCAAAACACACACACTCCACCCCTTATGCTAATGAGCCATGACATCATTGTTAACAGTGAGGGCTGTGATTGGCTGCTGGGAGGAGTCGACCCTCCCCCCTCGACTCTCCGCTGTCTGAAGGTGTTTTCAGTGCCTGAAGCCGCGGCTGCTGCTGCACACAGGAGGACAAACCCACGCTTTCATTCTCTACCTCTCCCTCCATCTCGCCCTCTCCCTTCCTGCTCTCTGCTCCACCTTTGCTTCATTGTGCTGGTTCTTCAGGCGGGGGTGGGTGGGTGTGTGTGTGTGTGTGTGTCTGTGTTCGAACAGAGGATGGGTGGATTCTAGCTGTGATATCGGAGGACACTGACAGACACATTGATGGAGGGAAAACAGAAGCGTGATGCTGCCACCACCGTCGCCATGGTGCGTCTGCTGAGCCAGCGATTTCTGCCTCCACACTGGTGAAACATAGAGACAGAGACTCTGCAGCTCAGTCTCTCCATTGCTCAATCCTGCTGTCTTGGAAGTGAACAGGAAGAGAAGACGTGTTAGTGTTGGGACTGCATCTGAAACTGGGATTATTTCTCTGAAACTCAGGTTGAACTATTTTATTATTGGATATTGGTTTATTTTCTTGAACCAGTTTCATTTATTGCTCTTTTTGAAAACTGAAAGTTATTCTACTGGACACAGTTGAATCCCTCTGGAAACCCAAGTTGAGCTCTAGACCGCTGTGGAGAACTTTATCCTGTTACTACTCAAGTTTATTCTAGTGGGCTCAACTTAATCCTCTTGAAACTTGAGTTTTGCTGTGCTACAGAGGAGCGCACACTCCGGTTTCCTCTCTGTGAGACAATTATCTTCAACTGGAAATAGTTTAATTCAGTCTGTGGAGTCTCTCCCTGATGCCTCTTGTCTGATTCTTCCACCTTCTTCTCTGGAGTCTCATCATGGAGCTTCAGAGCGCCACCAGCAGTCTCCCCGGCCCTCTCTCCCCCAGTCCGCTCTCCCCAACCTCAGACTATGCCGGCCCGTTATCTCCATCATCAGGCGGCCCCGGCCCCTCTCATGCCACCAGCCCCGGCCTGGGCCCAAGCCCAAGCCTCAGTCCAATTAGGGGACCCAGCCCTGGCCCTGGATTCTCAGGCCAGTCTGCCTTCAACTACAACCAGCTGGAGGGGAGGTTTAAACAGCTTCAAGGTAAGACAGGAGGGAGAGGGGAGCAAGCCTCCAAAATCAGTGAAAGTCATTTAAAAGCACGGACAAAGGATGTTTGGGTTCTTCGTAGCTGCAACATATCCTGCGGTTGTTTTACATTTTCTCTCTTGGAAGCATTCAGTTGTAACCAGACAAGGTGACTTCAAGGGAGTGAAACAGTAGAACGAGCTGAAATTCCTAGAAACAACTTCAGGGGGCCCAGAGTCAAAGAGAGACTGAGACAAGTTTCAAAAAGAGGTCTTTACTTTACCAACATGAAGTTTAGGAGTCTGGATTTAAAGGTTGTTCTAAATTAAAGTTAAATCATTGTGCAGTGTGAACGTGTCTCAGTTATCTCAGTGAACTCTCACTGTGTTTGGGCCCCACCTTTACAGTGACACTGATAAATCTGTCATTGGCATTTAGTGCCTTGCTGAGGGGCAGTGGCAGCAGAACTGTAAAGAAGTGAGGTTGAGCATTTATTGGTCAGCTCCCACACCCACATTCTTTCAGATAGTTGTGATCCGAGCATTGACCCTTCACTACGTTGTCTAATCAGTCACTGAGGTGTCGGCTTACTGAGAAATGTCCAGTTGGTCATTTCCTATATGTTCATTTCTGGACAATGATTTACAGAAACTGAATTCATCTGTGTGAACACTTAGTGACTGTAAATCCATTTTAAAACTAGGCTGTGTCCACCAGCAGTTCTTTCTGCAAAGCCTAGTTTAGGTTTATTTACATATCCCATAATTATAACCTTCTCCAAGACGACCTTTCAATCTGTGCAGCAAAGACCCCTGATTTTGAAAAGACTAAGAGAAAAACATTTGAAGAACAGGGTGAGGACTTACAGTCAAACTGAGGTTAGAAATCTGTGCGGTGTGGTCCTCAAATCACTGGGACTGGAAAGCAGAGTGTGAACTTTGAATTTATTTCTAATGTAAATGTTCACTGAATCTTTTTCTTATGCAAATACAAAGTGTACCTGGATAGACGCTTCTTTTCCCACTCTGTCCTGTTTCTCTTTGGTCTGAAGCTTCAGCTGCAGCACAAATAAAGTCACTGACGGAGGAGGTAAAGTCATTAGCACTTTTAATTTCTCTGATTGTTAGAAAGTGTTTCTTGGGGAACACTCATTGAATTACTGCAGAGGTGATAACAGTTAATTAACAGTTATTATCCTTCCTGTGGGAAGACGCTGTCCTAACTCAGCTGCTCTTGGCCAATAACCTTCAGAACAAGCTTCCTGACAGCGAGGAAGAAACAGTTGAGTGTAAAATTACCAGCTGGCTGAATTTAGGTGAAGGCTAATGGAGCTGGGTTTCTGATTGAAGCTTCATTGATGTGCTGCAGCCCAGAATCCTTCAGCATCGTCCCTCGTTTCTAAAAGTAGCTCGTTAGGTGAAGGAGGTCACAGCAGTGGTTTGTGGGGCTTTAACCTAAGAACAGTTTGATTCACAAACATCATGTGGCTATGAGATGATGTTTGGGTTTGAAAAGATAGAAAAAATATTTCTAACCCAGTTTTATCTTCATTAAATGTCCCACAAGCTGTTTCCTGATGATCAAGGCCGTCGAAGGCATCATCCCATTGTTAGAGTTTAACAGAAGTATTGGTGTCGTCAAAGTCTTATCAAAGACGTTTCTGTGTTGAGTTTATGTGTTGTTTTGAGAAGGGTGGAGTATCCCGTGTGTTATCTTTAAAGGATCATAAAGCAAAATGTTTTAGTACTAAAGTAAAGGCAGATACGTCCAAACTCCCAGACATATAGGGAATGAAGACCCTAAAGATCCATTTATATTCACATTTAGACATTTGGCAGTCGCTTCTATCCAAAGCTACTTACTGTGAGGTAAGACAGGCAGGGTAAGAGTAAGGAGGTCTGGCCTAAGGCCCCCTACTGTAAGTAGGCCACAGCTGGGATTCGATCCCCAGTCTCCCACATGGAAGGAGTCGATAGTGTAGCGTCACCATGCACCAGTGCACGGTCCGTCTGCATCTAGTACAGCTGGATATCTGGAAGTCAGGAGTCTTATTTCAGTGATAACTTGGGTAATATCATATTAACCTGCATGTCACGGAGCAGCACACGGTCTGAGGTAGGACGGGACGTCACAGATATCAAACCTTTGTTAACAGTAAAGAATCAAATGTTATGTGGTGAAGCTTCCATTAGGATTTAAAAAATGCTTTAAGAAACCATCACTGGTCTTTACGAACCCTGATGGCCCCTTGAAGGCCTCAGATAACCCTCAGACAGATAAGTGGGGCTGGTTTTATGGGGGCAGTAGCTGGGAGAAGATGAATTCACGTGGCTCTGGTGGTTCAGAACTGCACCTTGCATCCTAAAAAAGTGTTGGTTCAATTCCCAGAGGGGAGATGAACATGGAAGCAGACAGTGATTATTGCACTGCAGAGAGCTTCAGAGAAGGGAGGTGGGAGACTGAAGACAGCTGAAGAGCTGCACTTCCTCCTTGTTAGGGCGATTATTGAATCCTCGTTTAGAAATTAGGCACTTATGGAAGGAAACAAGTCATCAAATTGCCAAGTGAACTGACACATGGGAGATTATAAACAGAGCAGGAGTCAGTGATCCAGAGGCCTGTTAGGAGACGACTGATGGTTTGATAAATCATAAAGAACCTGTTGAACCTACAACCTGTGAACTGTCAGTAGATACATAGAAAGGTGGACGGATAGATAATTAGCTAGATGAATTAACTGATGAATCAATGGATAGACAGATGGATGATGGATGACGGGAGGGCTGGATAGATCCGCAGACAAACGGAGAGATGGATGGATGAACAGATGGATTGATTAGAGGGGTGGGTGCATGGTTGGATGAACAGAAAGAACCATTGATTAAGGGACTGACGGAAAGGAAGGATGGATAAACGGACTGATGCAATAATGAGTCTATGCATCGATCGATTGATTAAAAGGATGATGAGTATGAAGATGGTTGGAAAAATGGGGGGATTGACAGAAACAATAGAGAAATACAAGAATGAATGGACAGATGGAAGGAAACACACTTAGAAGAATGACAGCTGTAGGGTTAGAAAGATGGATGGAGGACTAATAGAGAGTGAAGGATAAATATTCAAAAAATATTTTATATAAGTTGTGTAATATTTACAATGAATAACTTCATCATTATAAATATTGTTTTAAATATTTTATCAATGTAAATAATTAATACAGATTCATTCAGAGCTTCCAGTCCTTTGTTTTGATATTTGGGGGGGGGGGGGCACTTTGAATCACAGGTGTGACTTTAATCCAAATTAAATGTGACAGACAAATCTGATCAATTGTTAATTGATGTTTGAAATGTGAGGTCCAACCACAGCAGCCATGCTCACAATACCAGACCTCCATCCCTCTCTGCTCCCTTCATGCCCCTCTCCTCCTCCTCCGTTGTCCCAAACCAACCAATCAGCAGACATCTCTGGGAGCCCCTGAGCTGTGTGAGGATTAACAGCGGGGGGGTGGGTGGAAGACACAAAAATATCCAGAACACACACATCTCTCTCTCTTTATGTCTAAAAGGTGTTGTCCACTCCTTCGTTCTCCCTCCTCTTCTCCTCTTTCTTCACCTCCTCCACCTCATCAATGTTTAATGAGCTTCTGCACAGCGTCTGTTGTTGCCCTCCTCTCCCTCCTCTCCCTCCTCTCTTCCTTCCCTCCCTCCATCCAGCCTCTTAGTGAAATGAAAGGATGCTTCAGTCGTCTCATGATGATAAACCTCACACAAAGAGACATGAGACATGCTCACCTCGTCCTCCTCCTCCATGGTTCATCGACGGTGTCAAGTTCTGTACAGGACGAGTCTCCACTCAGCAGCTTTGGACACAAGCTGAAATAAAAGAGCTTTTCAGTATAAGCCACACGTTAGCTGAAATTACAATATAATAATCACTGTGTCTTTCAGCTTTTTTCTTGTTGTGATACATAAAAATAATAATTGAATATACATCTTATACCATGGTCTCTTTTGGAAGGTTGAGCTCAGTGAAAAATTCTGAAAAGTTGACAGTATGGAAACGATTCAGCTGAGGTAGAGTCAGCAGTATCAGTTACAGAGAGAGAGAGGAGGAGGAGGAGGAGGAGGCGGCAAAGAATAGTGTTATTGTCGAGTGTTTGGGCAGAAGGTGACATGAGTAAGTGTTCGAGGAAGGAGTGTGTGTTTTCAGTCTGAGGAAGAGCAGGCAAATTAGTGTGTGTGTGTGTGTGTGTGTGTGTGTGTGTGTGTGTGTGTGTGTGTGTGTGTGTGTGTGTGTGTGTGTGTGTGTGTGTGTGTGTGTGTGTGTGTGTGTGTCGTTCCACATTCAGATCTGCACGATGAAAGAACTCTTTGATGGGGACGCTCCACTGAGCATGCTCACAACAGCAGAGCAGGCATGTGGGCTGATCTGAGCGAGAAAAAATAAAACTAAAAATAAATGAAAAACAAGATAAAGTGTGGGTGTGTGTGTCCTCGGCTGCTCAGGTTATCAGCTTTAAAAAGGAGAAGTTCCTCAGGAGCCACAAACCACAGCGATCACATCAGTTTCTCTGCGGTTTAGTTACTAACCCAGCAGAATCATGCGGCTCCATTCAGGCCTGAATTATAGCAGTGGTTATTCTGCTGCAGTGTTTACAAAACCCAGTGGGTCCTGGAAACAAATGATCTGAGTTGTAAATTCAGCTTGAGCCAAACAAAACTCTATCGTAGCATCCCTCTTACAGTTTAATGTAAAGTGTGGGTGCTTTTAACGGTAAAGCAATGAAAAGTTCAGTAAAGACAGGAATCCTGAAATGAACTCAGGGTTTGCTCTTTTTCATCACAGCAGCACCAGTTCTCTTCCTATGTGGGTTCAGTCTCCTCCATGATGTAAAGATCTGAGCTCTGTGGGGACCCACAGCATCTGTTGCAGGCCTCCTCCTCCTTCTTGTCTCTGAAGATGCTTCTTTATGACCCCGGTTTAAGGTTTGCACTTGCTGTCATGCTGCAGAGCCTCTCATGGTACATACATGAGTCACAGTCAGACTGATATCCAGATATCCTGTAAAACAATGCCTGGTGATTGTTGACTGTGTTGTGGAGTCGCTTTTACAACTTCCCAAATCCTCACAGACTCTACATAGTTTAGTCAGGTTCTAAAGACGGCAGTGGGAAATGACATCACCATTCAAAGAGGGAAATATGGTAAATCCTTTATATAAGCAACAGCCAGTGAGGCCACATCATATTCTGCTGCCATCTTTAGAGTCTGCAGAGATGTTCACGAGCCAGTGGAGGATTCTTTCCTTTTGACTGATGCTCTGGAGAAAGATGCAGAGAAACTGCAATGCATGAGAAATTACTGAAATGATAGTTTTCCACTGCAGAATCAGAGTTTTTGTGGACTCTGGAAATACTTTCAGCATTTGGATGAGTGTTGTAAAACAGTTGCCATGTACTGCTTTCCAGGGAATTCACGGAGTTAGGGCTGTCACTCAAATGTGTGTAAAACACGAGAAACACACTCTGGGGCTCGGTCCTGTAATGAGCCCTGTACTAATTCACCTTTTCAGCACAAATGTCCTCTTTCTGTTGCTGCGTCTCAGCTCAGCTCAGCTCAGCTCAGCAGAGACCAGGGAAAACAAAAAAATACTACACTAACAACAGTTTCACTTGCACAGCCACTACATGTGTGTCAGGCTGCTAAAGAGCAAACACTCACAATGTGCAACTTTGAAAGTGCTTTGACTTCATTAAAAGACGTAACTCATCATCTAAGTGACAAAGACAGTTTAGCTAATCACACAGGAATAAGGATGATCTAACCCTAACCACATTTCATAAACAGTTTCTACAGTTAATTTTCTGAAACATCAGTCATGTTGAACACAACCACCGTCACAATGATCTCTTCTTCTTCTCCACATAGCTTTTCATAGCACGTCCATAAATCTCTGGCGTTTATTGAAAGGAATGTGATGAATTAACTGTGGCTTTGCTTGTGTTCATGCAGTTTGTTCACTGTAGGTGTAACAGGAACTATCAGCAGTTAGTTGTAATGCATCAAGGCATTTTTAATATTATGTAAGAGAATATGGTTAAACAGTTTTCATAGTGCACTCACTCTGTGTATTCACAGCAAAGAAAGATTAACATATTGATGTCATCCCTTTTGCAAGAGACGTGTCATTAATGAGCACAGTCCTGCAGTTAAATGAGTTTCTGACTCAGATTATACATCATCATTTTGGACAGATCCAGTTTGCAGCTCTGGATTAAAAGTTTCACTCTGTCAGCTGAAAAATGAACTCTGAGATATTGTTAATGGATCATGATGTTCTGTATGTCTGTGGCACTGCGACTGTTCATTAGCATTACAGTGACACACACCCCAGCAGAGAGTGTCTTTCCTCAGCGAGGAGGAATTAGAGTCTTTCACCTTTGAGTAAACACTGTGGTGACAATAAGACGAGGACCTAATGAAGAAAAGTCGGTTTTGTGATGGGAGAAAGTGACTACTTTGTAAATTAGATCTGGTTTGATGCTGAAAAGCCTGTTGGGGAAAAAAGAAAAGGAGGAAGATATGGAGTCTTTACTCAGCTGTGTGAGTGTGAAGGGCACAGCAGGCCACAGAACTTTTAAAGTGTGCCTTATTGTATTTTCTGAATATATAAATCACAAATAACTGATTTGCAAACAACAGTGAGGAGGTGTCACAATCAGGTCTGTGTGATAGGTTAAGACAACATGCTTTTGAATGTGTGCGTCAGCTCTGATCTTATCTCGTGTCTCAGTGTTTTGTAATGACCTGCAGCAGGAATGGAAAAGTTACTTGGGCTTGGCTTCGTTATCACAGTGTGTGATTCCCCTCGAAGAATTTGCTGCTTGTTGGGGAACGTGTGTCGTAGCACAAAGGTAACAAAGGTAGGTCATGTCTGTTTGTGTGTGTGAAGCTACACACTGAAACAGTCCAGTCATATTAGCTCAGTAAAACTCCCACAAAGCACTTTGGACCATGTGTAGCTCAGGTTTGTCCCATCGCAGATTCATGAGTGGGCGTTAGTTCAGTTTATTTAACTTTATGAGAAGGAGGATGTTGATTCATTCACAATCACTAGTCTCATTCAGTGCAGTAGAGAGACATGAGGTGTGTGTTGGAACCACATCTACCTTTGTACTTTGAGTAATAATCACTCAAAGACAGGATCAACATATTTTAGACTAAACCTGCACCTCTGCTGAGTTGACGTTGTAGTAGAAGAACATTAAAAAGAGTTTTGATATGATGTGTGAGGTCAGTGTTATCAAACCATTCAGTTTAATCGTCTTCATTTGGATCAGAAGAGACTAACTGCACCTACCAGCTGGTCACAATAGGATTTTTGTCCTCTGGCAGATTCTATCAGCTGGAGTCATTATGACAGGAGCAAAAGTCAGATGATGTAGGTGATGTTGTATAAGGAGCAACAGATTCCATGTAGTGAGTCAGCAGTTTGTTTCAAATAAATATAATGACCTGTTATCACAATCTGTTCCTAAACCTAACTACAGGCTTTTTATATTCAAATCAGATACGCTGTGTTTATTATTAACTACTACAATAAAAGTCCTGAGCTTCCTGGAGGAGGTGGAGCAGGGTTCTACTCACCCCCATCTACGGTCCAGATAACAAGTCATAATAAACTGAACATTTGAGGCAGACTGCTGACAACACATGCATCTTATTAGGGGTCTGCTCGGTGACATGCTCTGCAGACTTGGACTCAAGTCAGAGTGAAGAAGAAGAAATGAGGACTTGTGTCTGACTTGAACGCTGTCAGTGGAGATTCCCAGGTCATGTGATCTGAAATCCTTAAATACCTGGGACTCAGCAGCAATCAGTCAGAACTGAAGAATCAGAGTCGAAACCTTTAGCTTAAATCATTTTCACACATGAACACCCAAAAGTCACAGCCACAAGAGTTTGTCCATGTGAGGCGTGTTCTCACTTGGGGAAATGGTCCGTTTCAGTTTCAGAGAGGGGTCGGTCCCTGGGTGGAGCGTGAAGGAGGCAGAGCATGACACATAAAAGAACACTGGAAATTCACTTTTTACTAACATTTACTTTATTTTTTGAAGCACATAGAAACAGCAACAGTCACGTGATTAGAATAAAAGGGTTATCTATGTGTGTATATATATATATATATTTAACCGTGACTTCCTGAAGGAAGGAGGTCCAGTGAATCCTTCTTATACTTTGTGGTGTTGTGAGGAGCGAGTCGGCTGTAATAGAACACCAACTGCTGTGAACTGTTGAATTACCTGCTGCTTTTGCACAAGGACTCAGTCCAAAATGACTCGGGCTTTGTACTAGGTAGGTAATGTCTGTTTCATGTCTGTGCTGACTGGCTCGGACACGTGTGTTCTCACACACATCTACTACGAGGAACGTCTGGAGAAGTTCAGCGCTCCTCAAAACAGCTTTGTTATCTGAACGTCGAGTTATAAGAATTGAGCTGAAACTCTTTGATTGACACAGTTCACTTTGCCACTTGAGGTCTGATTTGGACCGAGTAAACAGGCCGTACGGTTTCAGTCAGTTTAACAGCCTGATGATCAGTCAGTCAGTGTTCAGCTCTCAATGGTCCTCTGTTCCTGATTCTGGCCCACGGGGAACACACTGCAGCACACAATGTTTCATTCACATGCCTTCATTTACACTCTGCTCTCATATTTCAGATAATAACGAAGGTCACTGTGATTGGCTGAAACTGTGACAGGCTCAGTATTCTGTGTTGTGATTGGCTGGAAGGATATTCAGGCTCCTGCTGTCTCAGCTTGTCGAGTTACTTTGGCGTCTTATTCATGACTTTAATCAGGCCTGTTCATTTGTTACCTCCAGGAGCGACCACGGCCATTTTGCATCTTAAACCTGAACATGACAGAGGTGTTGATGGTTGGAAATGACTTTTTAAATCCTCTTTAACGTTTCTGCCAGAGCAGATCCACACTGACACTCCCTCCACAGATATTATATGAAATAGGATTAAACACTTTGATATTTTTATAGAAAACCATCAAAGGGAACTCGTGAATCAGTTTCTATTTGTAAATGGAGCCATTCTGCTGTGAATCCTATTTACCATAACCCGTCAGACAGACCCAGCGCTCCACTGGGCCACACGAGCTGTCATTACAAAGATATTGTTAAGATATTGTTAAAGCAGTTTGTGCTGAAAAAGAGAAAATCATGTAAGTCACACGTGACTCCAGCTTACTGCAGGCAAAATGTTGTGCAACAGAGAAAAACAGATGTTCTGCCTGACTAGAAGCAATTTATCGTTAGTTTAATGGCACTGAGGAAAATGCCTTCTTTCAAATGGGGATGACAACTTTTACTCACTTTAAACTGAGGCCTTGTGACAGTTGGCTGCAACAAATTCTTATTTTCATCAGTTGTTAATCTGTAAAACATTTGATTTCTTAATCAGTAATTTAATGTATGAAATAATGGTTTTTATATTTTCTCATATAAGATCTGAGAAGAGATTCAGATCTTTCAAATCTGTAGCTGCTGAAGCAGCTAAAACATGATTGTTGGTCATTTTATATGATTTTTTTAATACATTTCACCCATTAAAACAGAAATATTAACGTACATCAAACTCTGTGGAAGACGCACCGAATACGAACGATGCTCTTTTTGGTCGGAGCATTTTTCTGCAGCAGTGAGACACAGTAATAGTAATATTCGACGGCCTCCCTGGTCCTCCTGTGGGAGATCAGGAATGCTGGTATCCTGGAATTGCAAAACGTGTGTGTGTTCTGATAAAGTTACGTGTGTGTGTGTGTGTGTGTGTGTGTGTGTGTGTGTGTGTGTGGTTAATGTCATGCGATCTATTATGAATGGCCCAGAACTGGGTTTGATTTGGAAACAGGCCACAGACATGGGAGAGTGAACAGAACCGTGTGTGTGTTACTGGAAACAGATGTTTGATATGTTCGGCCTCTCTAACACACACAGTCTACAGACTTCACTCTGCAGTTAATGATCATTTTCATCACTGATTAATCTGCAGTTAATTTAACAAGTTAATCACGAAACTTCGAATTATCAAACGTCCGTTGTTCAACATGATATTTAGTTTACAGGGATAAAGACACACAGACTTTTCTCATTGGAGAAACTGGAATTCACAGTTTTGGCTGTTTTGGATTGAAAACTGACTCAGACAATGAATCGATAATAGCTGCCCCA
Source organism: Anabas testudineus (assembly GCF_900324465.2). NCBI lineage: Eukaryota > Metazoa > Chordata > Actinopteri > Anabantiformes > Anabantidae > Anabas > Anabas testudineus. The sequence goes on from NC_046624.1 coordinate 20,807,078, forward strand.
GCTTCCTCTTCCTCTTCCTCTTCCTCTCTTACTCTGGCACACGTTCAGCAGAGAACATTTCTGTGTAAAGGGTCGTTCCGTGTCCTGACCTGTGTTTGTAGATCACATTACATGCTAAAGTGTGTGTCATCTGACCTTCATCTAAGTGAAGAGTATTAACAAATATAATGTGCCTAATTTAATAACACAATAAAAATCCCATCTTTATTGAGAACAACCATTTAAACATCATAGTGGAAAAAGTATGTGAACCCTTTCAAATAATCACCTCAAAAAGCTATTTGGATTCAGGTGTTGGCATAAGTTAAGAACATTAGTTTGGAGCTGTGGACTAGAGCTACTTGGACTGACGAAAACCACTCTAACTTTTTGAATTTGCTCCGCACAACAAGAATACGCTATACGAGCCATGCCTCGCTAAAAGGAGCTTTCCGAGAATCTACAATCAAGAATTGTTGATTTACACAAAGCTTTTTTTACAAAGTGATGTCAAATTACAAATTTAGAAACTCATCAGTCTACAGCTGGCAAACAATCTACAAATAGAGACACTTTGGGACTGTGGATACTCTCCCAAGAAGTGGGCGGCCAGTCAAAATGACTCCAAGAGCACAACAAACACTAGGAACAACCCAGAGAGACAAAGATTTGAAGCTATCATTGGACCTGGCTGACATCTGTGTTCATGACAAATTAATACAGAAAATCAGGAAATTTCAAAAGGTTCACATACTTTTTTCATTTTAAGACCATTTGATATTATCTATCCATCCATCCAACACGAGTGACCTGCGCTCTGTGTGGTCCCTGAACGCCTCAGTGCCTCCACACCTCACGATAAAGATCTGTCCACTATTCCTTCTGTTATTTCTTTCTGTCCTCGTGTAAAGACATTTTATTTACAGGCTTTAAACTCACTCACAGTTACAGTAACACATATTATCTGAGGGCCAACGTCTTCTTGAGGAGGATGACTGTTGTCTCGTAGAGCTCAGCACCTGTTTGACAGGTGATCGTAGTGACTGTATGAACAGAAATATCCTAAAAGAATTGGTCCTAATTAAAATGATTCATTCTTGAACCAGAACTCTACAAACTGCAAACATCTTGTCACATTCACACCTGGACGTCTCCTCTGCGCTGTGTGTTTCACTTCCCCTGCTCAGATTCAAACTGGGGATTTCCACTCCTTTAACATTTAGACGGCAGGTGACCCTGAACTGAAAGAATCAAATCAAAGTTGTAGGGCTCATAAAATAAGATTAATTAACACACAACAGGGGTGAGAATACCTGTGTTCACCTACACCTGTGTTCACCTACACCTGTGTTCACCTACACCTGTGTTCACCTACACCTGTGTTCACCTACACCTGTGTTCACCTACACCTGTGTGTTCCTTGTTTCTGTCTGTATGTTTCAGACCTCTCTCCTCTGGTTGTCTTCACTCTTTCTCCTCCAGTTTTATTTCATCTCCACCTTCAATATTGTGTGTGTGTGTGTGTGTGTGTGTGTGTGTGTCACAGAACACAGTATTAGTCATTATTGGATGAGAAAGGAAACAGTAAAAGCATAACTGCTCAAACATTTCCTGAAATCCCCCACCCACACAGTTACCACACACACACACACACACACACACACACACACACACACAGGATGGGTGTGTATGTGTCAACCTGCTCTGGATAATAAAAACAAATTAAAGATTTATTTCTGGTCTAAATCACATTAAGTCACAATCTGGACTGTGTGTGTGTGCGTGTGTGTGTGTCTAATGTCTTGTGATAAAATCTGTTCTTTTTAGTGTGTTGTGTGTTAAGTTGCTCTGGGTTTATTTTGCCCTGAGTCGAACCTTCCAGGGAGTTCTGCTCTTGTGCGTCCAGGGTCGCGACCCTGGTTCCAGTGTAATCAATAGTCGAAGCTGATTGGTGGAGCTGGTTGGGTTTGGACACAGCTGATCTCAGTTGAAGTGATGACATGACAAATGTCAGCTGGTTAATACTTGTACTGTTCCCAGTTTGTTCCTTCTCTCCTTCACTTCCTGTGTGTCCTTTCCTCACTTCCTTTTCTTCCTCTTCTCCTTCCCTTCATTCTTTTTCCTGTTGTTTGTTTTCATTTATTTTTCCGTTCTTTCCTTTGTTTCCTTGTTTTTAACCTGTCCTTGCTTTCCTCTCCTTGTTCTACTTCATTTCCTCCTAGGCTTCCTTTTCCTCTTGTCCACTACTTCCTTCACTTCCTCTCTCTTTTCTTCTTCTTCTCTTATGTTTTTTTTACTTGTCTGGAGTAAAATAATGTTTTGGATTAAAATAATTTTGTCACTATCGATCTGAAACGTTGTGAAACCACATTGGTCAGACCACGTTTATATAGTATTAGTCGGTTAGTGTGTGTGTGTGTGTGTGTGTGTGTGTGTGTGTGTGTGTCGTGAACTCTGTTTTGCATTCTTGTCATATCACAACCTTGACTTCCCATGATGCACTACAATCGTTCAGTGTGTGTTTTCTGAGAGAGAAACATTCACACAGTGATACAAGCAGTGATTCACCTCACATGATGTTCACGCTGCACATTCCTTCTCTCTCTGTTTTACACTGATCCTTCATTACTGCGCCCCTACGGCGCCTCGCCGTTCTGTATTAAAGGTACCGTACCAGCGTGAATCTGTGCCGACCCTCCTGGTTCCTCCTGGGACACTGGAGGAGAAACAGGACTTACGTCATGAGTCGAACTCCAGTCGTCATACATTGTGTTCAACATGTTTAACTCTGTAGACCTCGGAGACGCCCACAGAACGGCTGCAGTGTGTAAATGGAGGGAGGAAGGTCATCATCAGAGCATCCAGTCTTACTCCAGTGTGACTTCATGCTTCTCCTGTTTCTGCTCCAGCTTCTCGTCACCCGCTGTGACCACAATCCTTTACTTTACATGTTGTTCTCGACCTGCAGCAGCTGTTTGAGTCTAAATCATGGTTCATCCTCCAGTGATGTTTTGAAAGCGTCATGTATCCAACGTGTGTGTCACAGCCGTTAAGGTCGTCCTCTCACTGTGTGTTATTGACCCAGAGTTCAGACACCCAATCAATACAGCACTGTCTCCTCTCGCTCCAATGAAAGACGCGAGCACGCTGCTCTGTCTTTGTGGATTCAGCAGAATCTGTAAAGAAGACCGCTGACATTGAGTTCTGCTTATGTGTGAGTAGCTTCACTTCATTTCTCTCGGTGCTGCTGACAGCACCTGAAATGTTGTGGAGTCGACTCCAGCTGCAGCTCAGGTTTATTTTCATCCTGTGTTTCGGAACCAGGCCTTTATTTAGACTCTGTCATAAAACATCATGCAAACATCACTCCCTGACCAAATATCATACTCTGAAGAATCCTTATCATGGCTGTTTGTTTCTGTTGTGTCTTTACATTTCATTTAAGCCTCAGAAACATTATTTGTTGGCCTGTATCAGGGATAAAGGGTGAATGAAGCAGCTCAGAGCTCAACAACTTCTCAACCAGATGGCCTCTGGCTGACTGTGCAGACATCAGTAAACCATGACCAGTACCCACATCCCTCTTTAACTAAGCTTAAATTCATGTGTCCTACTGAAGGTGCATGCCTCTGCCTGAAAAGCATCTCCTGGCAACAAGTTAAGACGCCTCTGCAGCCTCTAAGGTGTAAGATGGAGTTTTATTTATCACCTGTAGAGATAGGATCATTTCCCCCATTACGAAGGTCAGTGAAAGGCTTTTACTCCTTAAATGAAGTGACCGTGAGAACTTCTGGCCAGACAGGAGTGATTTCCTAATCTGAGGAGCAGAGAGATCGCAGTAGATGCAGGCACTGGTGGTTTCACCTGACAGATGAGTTAAAACATGAGACGTGTTCGGGGAATTTCTGGGCAGCGGCTGAGAGCAGTGTGGTGTTTCTCATAATTATAGATAAGGTGAGAAATGGTGTCGAGTGTTTTTAAGAATGAAAGAATTGGTTCAGACTTGAAAAGCAGGAGGACTGAGTCCAGCACTGACATAGACACACCCACACACACGTAGTACTGTACATGTACATATACAGTGTGTGTGTATGTATGCATGTATGTATGTATGTATGTATATATATATACTGCGAACATGGGTGCGGTCCAGCCGTTTTCCGTGTGTCTGTGTGTGAGTGTAAACATGTTTTCCTGCTGGGACGAGCATCTGCTTCTTTTCTCAGCACAGGAAGGGGAACACACACACACACACACACACACACACACAGAAGAAGACACTCTCTCTCTCTCTCTCGTGTGCAGAAAATGCAGGAAGTGAGAAGATGGAGATAAGACACAGAAATGCGTTAATCTCTATTTAAGATATAAAATCTCCATCAGTTAAAGCTGTTGAGCAACACGAGATTATTCAGTACATGGATTCATTCATTTACAGATTTCAGTAGATTATGTGATTATGCACCAACATAAACCAACAACATCTTTGCTCAAACGTTTCAGGTTTCGTCTTCTCTCTAATGCTGCAGCAGTCTCTGTCTGAATATGTCAAATATCAAGTAACCTGGAGGTTGATTTGATTCTTTAGACTGCAGCAGTTTGTGGATTAATAATAAAGCTGACATAGATTGATTGAAGCAGCTTTTGCATGTGGCAACACTAAAAGACAGTGAGTCAACTTCACAATAGAAATCGGACTCTGGATGTTCATTGTCAACTTTCACAGTAGGAGTCAATATTTGTTCAGTGATTCATTTAACCACAAACGTCCTGCTGCTTCACAGTGAGACTTCCAACTGCATCTCACGTCTTTGTTCAGCTGTCATTTATTTTTGCTGCCTGAAATTATATTCAGTCAGTATATTGCATGTTGAAACGGTGGACATCTGGCTAAATCCTGCGTTCTTTGCTGACAGTATGATTCTATATATATAGAATATTTGAAACTTAATATCTGTCAGGAAGTTGTTGGTATTAGCTGGAAGTTGTTGTGAAGCTGGGAGCTACAGTAACTCTGGAGCTCTGGTTCCTTTCCAGACATTAGTCGATGTGGATCCTCGCTGTGGAGATAACGATGGCTGTAAATCATTGGCCGCTGACCTGGAGCAGTGTCTGTGGGTGGTGTCACAAAGCTGGGCCAGCTCCACCTGTTGGACAACTGATCAGTCATCACATTTTCTATCAGATATTGACATTTAGTGTCAAGTCACAGTTAGATTTTACTGAATGCACCTTTAACAAAATTTTTATTTGTCGACTGCTTCAAAATAAAAGTTCCTCGTCTACGTTAAACAACACCCTGCAGTGTTCGTGGCTTCATGCGGTCGTCCACGTTGATTTTCTGTTCTTTATTTTCTGGCAGACACACTGACGTCTCTTCTGCTGATTTCCAACTGCTCCAGTTTGATATCAGAAAGTCTCCACAGTGTTTGTGCTGAGTGATAAACCTGCTGAAGGCCGTCAACACTGGAGCTATTGTCCTGCTCCAAACTAACACACACTCTGAAGGTCAAGCATTCGGATGAATGGCCGTGTGTGTGTGTGTGTGTGTGTGTGTGTGTGTGTGTGTGTGTGTGTGTGTGTGTGTGTGTGTGTGTGTGTGTGTGTGTGTGTGTGGACGTCTCTGTCTGCCCTGTTTCCTTCCAGAGGTCAAACAGAGTTTAGTAAATGTCCATCCTGTGCGTTCATTCTAAGCTCATTTTGGTGGTTTTGTTGAACACTGAGACTCTGTCTTTGACAGTACTAATAATTTACACTGTGACAAACTAGCGTCAGCGACGTCGTGTGTGAATAGTTACTGTTTGATTTAGATTTAGTCGTCAGACACAGGAAACTTCTCCCTCCCTTAATCACCACAGGCTGACACACACGAGGAGCTCAGCGGGACTCAAACTTGCTGCTCCGACTGTACATTTATCCAAAGCTTCCCTCACCTCTCATGCTCTTCGTTCTTATTTGTTGGCTCAGTCAGAGTTTGATGCCGTTACGTTTTGGATTCCTTCACTAACCAGAATCTCTCTTTTCCCGACTCTCTTGTCCAGATGAGCGTGAGGCGGTGCAGAAGAAGACCTTCACTAAGTGGGTGAACTCCCACCTGTCCAGAGTTTCCTGTCGCATCACCGACCTCTACATGGACCTGAGGGACGGACGCATGCTCATCAAGCTGCTGGAGGTCCTGTCAGGAGAGAGGCTGGTAGGTTCACTTACTGTCAGGAAAGAGGAGCGCCGTCTGAAGCAGCTGGGCCTAAACGACCTGCAGTTAGAGTTAAAGGAGCAGTTCTACATTTTAGGTTTCGCGGGAGTTCATTTAGAGGAAGTTAAATGTCTCCCTGTGTTTTTTGAGACCTCCTCTGTGGTTGCATTTAAACAGCTGTGTGTCGTCTCTGTGCTCCCACTCCTCTTATCTGGTTGTTTGTTCAGTTTCTCTGAATGTGAAATACCAACGTTGATGGTTCCTGCAATCATTAACCACACATCACCACGCGCGCTCTCTGTCTGTGTATCACTGTTCCACGAATACACACTAAAATACACAGTTCAACAGACAACAACACAGTGATGCAGTGTTGTTGTCTATTAAAAACCAGACAGATAAATTCCAGTATTAATACATCCATTAGTAAAGTTCTGTGAATGTTTAAGATCTGATTCAGATCAGTAGTCAGGTCATAATAATGTGCGATAATCATATTAACACAATTGATGCAAACAATTCTAGGAAAGTAAAGTAAAACATGTCAATGATCAAACTGTCCTCTCTAAACTTTCATCGTGTAGAATCAGTATCAGCGTTTCCTCCATCAATCATTAAAAACCCGTCTCGTTCATATGATGAATAGATGATAAATGAATAAATGATTTATCATGCGGCTGTTGATGATGATAAATGCATTCGTTAACCTGTGCAGTGATCTGGTTTTCTGTTGGTCTGATTTATTATTATGTAACATTGAATGAATCACACTAAACTGCAGCAGATCACTTTACAACACCTCTGCTATTGACGGATAAACAACATTTAGGAATTGATTCCTTGTTTCAGTGGACTTGTAAAACTCATCAAGTGTTTTGCTCCCGTCTGCCGTCACTAAGGCAACAGGAAGACATTATTGCTGACTTGCTGCTTTTTTCTTTTCTGTCCATCTTCTTGCTGTATTCTCTTCTCTTCACACTCTGAAAGACATTTAAACTTACTGAGACGGCACCAGTACCAACCCCCCGTCACTAACTTCCAGTGCGATGAGCCAAACTCTCTTTGCCTTTTTGGACGTCTGTCCAGCCTCTTCAACTCTGAACTCTTCTCTCTGTGCTCTGCCTTCATCCGGCCTTTTCACAACCTGTCAAACACACACAGAGAGAGAAAACACAGCTACACAGTCAGTCAGGAAGCACAATTTACTCAGTTCTCTGCTTACTGTACGTATACAATGATTCTGACGTCCTATATAAGTTAAGATGCAAAGGAATTTTTGCATCTTGGATGCTCGTGCAGAAGCGAGAGAAGTAACTGGTGGAAATAAAGACGGGACGAGAGACAAAAAGGACGTAACAGAAGTAAAATAGAAAATCAGATTGATAGTGAAGTGGTGAGCAGGAGGGATGGAGAGAATAACAGTGGGAGACAGAGTGGGGGGTGTCCGGGTTGTGAAAGAAGTCATTGAGTAACTTTGAGGGTTTTCATGGAGCCAAAACGCCTCCAGAAGCAGCAGAAGAATCTGAGAGCGAGCAGCTGCCCCCACACTGCACAGTGTCTGACTTGGAGCCTGAGCTCCCTGATTCTGACTGAGGATGGAAAAAACATTTATTTTTCATTTTTTCATTTAGTCATTTTCAGTCCAACACCTGCAGGATTAGCATCAGTACTAACTTCATTAATTTAATTATATCAGAACAGTAAAGAGAAGAATATCCATGAATGTGTGGAGATCATTGTTTTACTTTTTAATTAACTTCATATACTTTATATAAGTTTGCGTTTCATTAGTAAAATATTACTTATTAAAGTAACTAGCTCCTATAGTACCATAGTGCCCTCTGAAATGTGGTGGAGTAAAAATGTCTTCATTTAAAATGTATTTAGTGACATTAACATTGTAGTTTTTAGTAAACATACAGTTGATGCATTTGTCAGGGACTATTTTTAGTGGTGGATTAATCCACCTGTGCTGTTGTGCTGAGTATTTGTGCCAGCAGGACGGCGACTGCGCGACTGAGGCATTGGTGTATTTTTAATAGTTTTTTAACAAGAATGAGGCTCCGTGGATCAGAGGAATAGGAAAAGTCAGAGTCTTGGAGACAAACAAGCTTCAACGTGTGGTAGTTTCCAGAAAAGGCACTGGAGGATCAAATCAGACGCCCCCACATCTACATACAGCATCATAGATGAGTCTAAAAACCTTCAGATGGTGGAAATCCCCGCTGCAGATCAGCACTCAGCTGTTGATGGAGGTAAACTGTGTTTTCATGGCACAAGGTGCTGTTCATAATTCTGTATGAATCATGAATCTCGGTGTGTGTTTTTTGGATTAATGCCAGCAGCAGACAGCCGTCCAAGAGCCAAGATCCTGAATCACTGAGGAACTTTTCTCTGGGTGCTGTTCATGTGTCTGTGTGAGGAAAAGCAAAGACAGCAGCGTTATTGTTGGATGACGACCTGGTCGTAGTGTAGTGTGGACAGAGGACACACGGTGTGGACGCTCGCATATTCATTTTATTGTGGTCATTTCTTGTTCCTGTGTGGTGTTTCTGGTATTTATGATTATTCTAATCAGGATGTTCAGCCATTAAAGGCCAAAATAAAAAATACAACAATATTTATATCAGAGCTTCACCTGGGACGATGAGCAGTCAGGAGAAGTTACAGCACTTCACAGTCTTTGACACGTTGCTCCATGCACCTGTTTATCTGTAGGTAACCTGGCACAGGTGATTTCACTTTCCCTGTAAGGACACTAGATGCAAATCAGCATCATCACCAGTCTGTGTATTTAATCAGTGGAGAACCTGTTGTTCTACCGTCTGAGTCACTTTAAAAGTAGATACTGAGCAGCTGGACGTGCGTTTCATCAGCGCTCAGCTTCTCTGTCTGCTCCTTCAGAACATCCTGTGGGTTTAATCCTCCATGTATCACACTGACAGAACACGGGACCCGGAGGTATGAATCTAAACACACTTTTCAATAGTTTTATTATCATAATCAGTCATAATATTGCAGCAGCAGGGGCACATCCTCCTGTGTACAGCGACAGAATAAAACATTTAAGCCATGTAACAAGAATAAATTGGTATAAAAAGTAAAGAATAAATTAGCTTCTTTTCCTTTTTGTGACTTTGTGAATGTAACGAAATAAAAAACAAAACAATAGAAACATTTGATTAAAAAATCACAATATATCATAATATATATATTATATATATAATCATAATATAATGAATCTTACCTTGTACAGTGACACAGATCGTATCAACAGATTGTTTCCAATACACAACCTTAGTTTTATCTTACTGAATTATTTATACTATTATATTATACTATATATTTATAATTTCTACTTATGCTTAGTGCATTTATACATCAGATAAAGTCCTTTTTCTCAGGTTATGATTCATATCTATGCTCTATTTTCAGCTCCTAGTATTTATGAGCCTGGTGTTAATAAAGTAAATGCTGTTGTTACTATATAACTGAAATATTGAGATTTTAAAAGTGTCACTTATTCTTGAACCAGATCAAAACCAGATGAGGCTCACAGGCCGCTTTTTGCTTGCAGGTGTAATGCAGGTATTACGGTAATTAAATTAGACTTTCCAGTAGAACCTGGTGCTGACTTTCTAACTCCTGCTGCTCTCACATGTTGCACTTCAGCTCACTCTCTTTTCCTCGTGAATCATGTGCAGAATACCAGTTTGTAATTGTGCAACTGAAGATGTTTCTTGGATAAGTAAGAAGTGAGTGATGGTTGAAGGCCTTAGTTTCTTGATGTCCATAGAATCTGTTGGTTTTTGGAGACATTTATTTAACTTTTCACATCTGTTTCCTTGTTTTTGGATGTTTGGAATCAGATTATAATTTATTTAAATACAGTCCAGCAACAGTTTTCTTCATACGGAAAGAAAACAGAAAGCGTCCGTTTGAAAGCGGCCAGCTGTGTCCGCAGCTGTTTTCTTCTTCTTCTTCTTCGTGTTTATGTGACAGCATGAAGCAGTTGACCGTTCTGGTTTTTTGAGGGTTGTAAATAAACCAAGTCGTGTCTTTGTTTCAGCCTAAACCCACCAAGGGTCGGATGCGTATCCACTGTCTGGAGAACGTGGACAAGGCTCTGCAGTTCCTGAAGGAGCAGAGGGTTCACCTGGAGAACATGGGCTCCCATGACATTGTAGACGGGAACCACCGCCTCACCCTGGGCCTCATCTGGACCATCATCCTTCGCTTCCAGGTGAGAGGCTGTGAACCTATTCAGCTACATGAGCTCAAATCAGAACACTGCACTGGTGAAGTGGGTCATTTTGTCCATTGCAGAATCAATTCTGCATCGTAAGGTGAATCAAACACGTGCAGTCACCATGGTCATGTACAGTATGAGCTCCATTTTGTAGCTACTGACGGTCAATATTTCACAGGACTAGGACTGTTTTGCTGCTGTGGGTCTGGGTTCTTACACTGTAACTTCCACTGTATCGATATTATTTTGTGTCTGAAAACCTTTGATGAATCCTCTCAGATGATGCATATCATTGATTTGGCTTTTTGGGGACACTATGCTCCTTGTAGTAGTTGGTATGTTGCATCCCTAAATTAATAACAACACACTGTATGCAGTCAGTTGAAGTTAGTTACTCATCATTCACCGGTAACTTATGGTTTGCTGAATGTTTACTATTTATTTTCTGTGCTGAATCTTCCTCTGATAATGTGATTCCCTACATGGATGCTTTCGAGTTTTACACTATATTTGGATCTAAAATACATTTGTTACATGAGTTCAGCTTGAGTTCAACCTGGTTAGCTGAAAACTAGACCGAAGTATTAAGAACTCTGACTTCACCTTTTAACCCATGTTAAGAAACGGGTCAGTGACCATTTCATTCTAAAATGAACCAGTAAACAAACAGTAACGTGTAATGTCGTCACCATCATCCTTTATAGTCCACATCATCAATGTTTTTAATTAACAGATAAAGTGCTGAATTATCATCACACATTAAAATCAGAGTTAAAGTAAATCCATTCTAATCCTATAGTAACGTGATCATGGTTAATAGTTAACTAAAAGATTAGGATAAGATAACGTATATTATATTATATTATATTATATTATATTATATTATATTATATTATATTATATTATATTATATTATATTATATTATATTATATTATATTATATTATATATTATTATATTACATATATATGCACCTCTCTCAACAATCTGTCCTGACGTTATTTCTCATCTTCAGATGTATTTAATGCCTGTGATTTTCACTGCATGTTCATGAGGTCGTTGTGTCACTCGTGTGATAACGTCATCGTTAGAAACAGGGAACAGTTGGGAAAATGGGTGAAAAGGATTTAGGTTTTTTAAGCCACGAGGATTAAAAAACTCTCTTTAGTGGTTTTAAATCCTGCGGTGGTGGAACGAGAGTGAAATAGAGCCAAGTGACAGCAGAACTACAGCGTACGTGTGTGTTTGTGGGATCTGAGCTTCGGCCGAGTGGATGTTGCTGCAGATGCCGTTCATGTTTCTGTCAGGATGAAACTCATGGGTGTCAATCAATGAAGGTGAGATTTTCCCGTACAGTCTGTTAGTTCAGGACAGTGGGACGTAGTCTATTTAGAGATTGATGGCGTTTTTGAGTAAAGACATGTTCGGACAGTGAGGAGGAGGAAGTGTGTTCCATCCATCCATCCATTTTGGAAAGTGAGGCCATGTTCGAACAAGAATAAGGTCTTTTGGAATGATGTCACATTTTAGAAAGTGGAGACATTATTTTAGAAAATGAGGACATTTTTAGAAGGTGAGGACATTTCTGGAAAGCCGGGCAGGATGTGTGTTATGTCAGCAGCAGACTTTACTCTGGATGGATTACACCTTAGTGGACGAGTGCAGCTCGTGAAAGAATGTGAAGGAGTGATGTGAGTGATGTTTTATCGTCCTGCGTATTTTACGAAGGATTAAAACGAAGCTCGTGTTTGTTGGTTCGTGCTTAGTTTCATCCAAGATCCACTGCTGCGTTCACTGCCCCTGGGAAAAATGGGAGAAAGCAATAACTTGAACAATATTTAGTTTGATCATTCATTGATGATAGATTTTACTGTTTGATGAAACTTGTTCTCATTTGTTGGAACAATAAAATCACTTAGGTCCTGTTGTTGACGTGGTGATCACATCAAATTTAGGAAGTTTAGATGAAAACTGGATAACTGTGTTAGGTTTTCTCCCTCAGATCTTAAACAGTTGATTGTGCTAAATGTAATGAGGGGAAACAGTTTCCTCTTTCCATTGTTCAGCACTTAAACTCTCCACCTGTGCGTCTCAGATCCAGGACATCAGCGTGGAGACGGAGGACAACAAGGAGAAGAAGTCGGCTAAAGATGCTCTGCTGCTCTGGTGTCAGATGAAGACTGCAGGGTGAGAAACTAGTTTACAAACCATTCACACAGGTCATCAGCCGGGAGTGTTGTTATATCTCCACGTTCCTCTCCCTGACGCCCGGGACTGAATGAATTTTGTTAGCGTAGCAGTGCTGCTCTGATGAGAAGCTGACGAGCTGTGATTTCCTCTTCCTGTCCAGATATCCAAACGTCAACATCCACAACTTCACCACCAGCTGGAGAGATGGGATGGCCTTCAACGCCCTCATCCACAAACACAGGTAGGAACTAAAGCTCTGTATTTACTGAAGGTTTTGACCAGAAGGTGCCCCCCCCCCGCAGACGGTCTGTCCTTTTCTAAGTGCAGCAGCTCAGTCCTCTGACTTTAAGACCTAAAATGTGTCTTTATGCTCATTAAACTAAATAAAGCTGATTCTCGGAGCAGCACGTCTGACACTGTAACCTTCACTTGACCTGTGATTATTGTTCTTTTTTCTTTTTCAGTCTAAACACTGCAGCTGTAGATTAATCCATGTCTATTTATCCACATCTCCCATTTTGTCAGCTTCTTATCTTAGACCGCCAGTCGTACAAGCTGCCAGTTGTGAAGTCAGGAATTATTCCAGAGAGCCCAGAGAGACAGAAATGAACATTATTCACGAGTGTGAGTGTGATAGGAACCTCACCACAGAGGAGCAGGTTTCAGCAGCCTGCACAGGGAGTTTCCAGTGGTTTCTGAGTTAAAATATTTAATGCTGACCAATTTTAGCCCAACAAAATAATGGGTCTGCTCCAGCATGTTATTCCTGGCAGTGCTGGGAATGATGGGAAACAGCTGTTGGAGCTTAATGGAAGAACAATGATTACACAAAGTTCACCGGTAAAGAAAATATAGTGTGTGTAAAATCAATAGTTTTGTTTAGAGCTCTAACTTCTTGTTTGTTTGTTCGTGTCTTTCTTTTTCAGACCCGACCTGATCGACTTTGACAAGCTGAAGAAATCAAACGCCCACTACAACCTGCAGAATGCCTTCAACCTGGCCGAGCAGCACCTGGGGCTCACCAAGCTGCTGGACCCCGAGGGTGAGAGTCAGCGCAGACACTCGCACTCACCTGCTTCATCGTTTCCTCCTCATTCCAATGTTTGGTTCCTGTGTGTTTCTGTGCAGACATCAGTGTGGACCACCCTGATGAGAAGTCCATCATCACCTACGTGGTGACCTACTACCACTACTTCTCCAAGATGAAGGCACTGAAGGTGGAGGGGAAGAGAATCGGCAAGGTGATGAACCACGTCTCCACCTGAGATATTTAGAATAGAAGAGAATAGAATAGAATAGAATAGAATAGACACATAGGGAGTACAACGAAACTGTGGGTGCTCTTCACAACAACTGTAATGCAGTAGAATAGTAGTAGATTAACAGTATAACAGTAGAATAACCACTACCAACCTACCTGGTCGGTAGTAGGTCAATATTAAAATAATAAAAGAACAGTTATAAATATATATATGTATAAAAACTAGATATTCTCCCCTCAGCATGTTTAAAGAACCAGTCTGAGGTTTTTCTTAATCTGTTTCATCTGATGGTGTTCCAGGTTCTGGACAACGCCATCGAGACAGAGAAGATGATCGAGAAGTACGAGTCTCTGGCGTCTGACCTGCTGGAGTGGATCGAACAGACCATCATTATCCTCAACAACAGGAAGTTTGCCAACTCTCTGGTGGGAGTCCAGCAGCAGCTGCAGGCCTTCAACACCTACCGCACCGTGGAGAAACCCCCAAAGTCAGTAGAATCTCTCTGTGGAGGTTTCCAGTTCACGATAACCTTAAATATCCAGCTTATCAACAACATAGACGCCACCTGGAGCTGTGACACACGGCTGGTAGTCGGCTTCACTCAGCATAAACACTGTCTACACGATCAGTAGGACTAGGACGATTCAGTTTGACCTAATATTGTCCTTCACTGAGAAACGTCCATCAATCTCTGCTTAAAGCTGCAGAACCAAGAATCATCATCTGTTTTCTCTATTGGTTCAGACAGTACACAGCAAACATACATGAATTGCAAATTTGCAAAATACTTTAAAATATTTTCAAATAGGAAAATTAACTAAAAGGTATAAAGTGCTCTGAACAATGAGCGGGACTCAACTTAGTGTTATATATATAAAAAATAAAATAAATCATTAAATCATAGAAACATTAAATAAGAGACTCCTGCAGTTATCGAAGGTTTTTAATGAACAACACTGATGAAAACACAAATACCACATGTACTTAGTTATGTTGTCGAACACAGTTATGTGTTTAAAAGTTTTATCCTCTCCCTTCACCTCTCTCTGTAAACCACATATTTCTCAGTGTGTTGCTCACGAGTCATTTCTGTGATGAACCACAGTTCTTCTCCCACACAGCTGAATCAGGACGACCACCAAAGAGCAGGAGTCTGACTCTTTTATACTAACAGCTGCTTATTGTAATCGCAATAAGGTTCAGACCATGTTCTTCTTTTTAACTTCTTACATTTAAATTACACAAACATCCTGTGTTGGCGTCTTTTACGTTGTACATGTTTTTCCATTGAAACTCTATAATCCTCTGTAATAATACTGTGTGTAATGTTGTGTTCAGGTTCACTGAGAAGGGAAACCTGGAGGTTCTTCTGTTCACCATTCAGAGTAAGATGAGAGCCAACAATCAGAAAGTTTACACTCCTCGAGAGGGCAAACTCATCTCTGACATCAACAAGGTAAATAAACACGTGGTCATCAGTGTGTTCATGTCGTTACCCTCCAGCACTGTAGGTGGAGCTGCAGCCTGAGAACCTTAGTTCTAATGAAACTGTGATCTGCTGTAGGAAACTGCAGAAACACTCTTTGGCTTTGAGTCTGAGATGAAATCCAACACAGTAACATGAGTCGGCATTTAAAATCCAACACAGTAACATGAGTCAGCATTTAAAATCCAACATACCTGTATTTTGTCTAAGAAACAGAGACAAGAAAAGATCATTCATGTAAATAAAGAACTATGTATATGATGTGTGTGTTTGTTTTAGGCGTGGGAGCGTCTGGAGAAGGCGGAGCACGAGCGGGAGCTGGCTCTGAGGACAGAGCTGATTCGTCAGGAGAAGCTGGAGCAGCTCGCCCGACGTTTTGACCGTAAGGCCGCCATGAGGGAGACGTGGCTGAGTGAGAACCAGAGGCTGGTCTCACAGGTAACACTCACATCATTTTGTTGTTGTATAAATATGCAATAATTTTTAAATGCAGAAATCTTATTGTGACATACAGGCCCATTCCTGTTAGAGCAGAGCTCCCTAGTGGTCACAAAAAGAATGCGACAACTACAGCTAGAAAACTTTTTGGACATTTTTATTTCTAATCAATAAATAAAAGTCTTAAATTTTTATTTTAATCTCTTCTCTTCCTTGTCTCCATCTTCTTTCATTTATTTCTGCTCGTTCTTTGTTTAATGTTCTTCGTCCTCTCCTTGTTTCCTTTCCTCTTCTTTCCTGTCCTTGTTTCCTTTCCTCCAGGATAACTTTGGATTTGACCTCCAGGCTGTAGAAGCTGCTACTAAGAAACATGAAGCCATAGAAACAGACATTGCAGCCTACGAGGAGCGAGTTCAGGTCAGTTCATCGCTGGATGTTTGAAGAACACCTCTGTTCAGCCACAGGTTGCCTGAATCATGTAGGATAACACAAATAGAGCTGCAGTCTGAGCGCTCTGACCAGCCTGTATCGCTGCCTTGAGGACTGAGGTCACATCACACATATGCATTTATCATTTGTTGTCTTAGATAAACAGTGTTTGGAGATGAAGTCTCAAATAAAGAAAGTGCTTCTGTTTTAGGTCGATAGCGTAAATCCATGATTTCTAGTGTATTAAACCAAAATGAGCCGAAATCTGTCGTTTGTCATCTCCTCCTTTCTCACTGGTGCAGGCGGTGGTTGCCGTGGCGAAGGAGCTGGAGGCAGAGAGTTACCATGACATCAAACGCATCACAGCGAGGAAAGACAACGTGATCCGTCTGTGGGAGTACCTGCTGGAGCTGCTGAAGGCCCGCAGACAGAGACTGGAGCTGAACCTGGGCCTGCAGAGAGTCTTCCAGGAGATGCTCTACATCATGGACTGGATGGACGAGATGAAGGTTCGCAGTTGTACCAGAAACAGTTTCTCACGTTGTAAAATCCATTAGAAGCTGAATGAAAGTCTCAAATACTGAAACCAGCTGGTGAAGAGATGTCTTGATGCTCCTGTCTCTGCAGATGCTGCTGCTCTCGCAGGACTATGGGAAACACCTGCTGGGTGTGGAGGACCTGCTGCAGAAACACGCTCTGGTGGAGGCCGACATCGGCATCCAGGCCGATAGAGTCCGAAACGTCAACCGCAACGCTCAGAAGTTTGCCAGCGACACAGAGGGTGAGACTGACGGACGTTTTTCAATATCTGCATCTGTCAGACTAGATGATCAGGACAGTACTGACTATTCCTCTTCCTCCTGCTCAGGTTATAAGCCCTGTGATCCTCAGATCATCAGGGATCGGGTCGCTCACATGGAGTTCTGTTACCAGGAGCTGAGCCAGCTGGCGGCAGAGCGGCGAGCTCGTCTCGAGGAGTCCCGTCGCCTCTGGAAGTTCTTCTGGGAAATGGCAGAAGAGGTCACTGTTGCTACTTTCATTAGTGTCTGGAAATTATTGACAAATAAGTTCCTGGGATCTGCTGATTTGGTTTTTATGATGCATGTGTAGGATTTGAATCCCTGACTTTACTATTTATGACCCATGTCTGGTTTTATTGCTGCACACTGATACTGGTTGGGTTTTGTGTAACTGGTGTCTGAACATGTCGGCGTCTTGTAGGAGGGATGGATCAGGGAGAAGGAGCAGATCCTGTCCTCTGAGGATTATGGGAAGGATCTAACGGGAGCATTGCGTCTGCTGAGTCAGCACAAAGCTTTCGAAGATGAGATGAGTGGCCGCGCCGCCCATCTGCAGCAGACCATCAAACAGGGCGACGAGCTGGTGGCCGACAACCACTTTGGAGCCGACAAGATTAAAGAACGAATCCAGGACATCCAGGTACCTGCTGCACCTGCTTCAGCACTTCACCTGGATGAGGACGTGGATTTGTAGTCACCTGAACATATCAACTTATATTAAATCAGGGGCTCTAGTATTGCATATGCACCATGTGATGTACTGTATGTCGCACACAGGTTATTAATTAATAAAACTGAATGTGCTTCCAGCATTGCATTGTTTTAATAAGTTTGCTTCAGGTGCCAGATTTTAAGACTTAAATGACACATTTAGTCACTTTTTACTACGTGTTTGTCGCCTTTAGTCAAAAAGAAAAGAACATCTTTTCATGCTGAAGTTGCTGATATCTGATGAAACCCTACACATCTTTCCTACTTTGTTCTGCTTCACCTTTGAAGGGTTTATGTGATCTGCATTAAATGTTATATCACTTCCTTACCTCCTTTCCTTTCCTTCATCCCTTCGTGGTGCAGGAGCAGTGGGCGGCTCTGGAGAATCTTTCTGGCGTCCGTAAAGCTCGTCTGCAGGAGGCCTGCAACCAGCACCAGTTCCAGGTAAAACACCTGAACACATTTTGATCGTGTGTTGTAAAAATTGATTTAATTGGATTCGAAAACACAAAGCTTCGCTTTGCATTTGCTTTTCAGTGGAGTTCTCCACATTGTTTGTCTCTTTTCTTTGTCAGACACCTGCAGGTGCTGCAACAGGGAGACAGAAACTCAATGTATTGATTTACTGTTCAGGCAACAAAAGCAAATCCAGATAGCAATGAAACATCATCCCAGTGTGCAGAAGAAATGCTGACACCTGCAGTAAAAAGAGAAAAGAAATATAGTTTTTAATGTCGAATTCTGTTCTGTTCTTTATTTAACATTTATCATCTTCTCTCTGCAGGCTGACGCTGATGACATTGACACGTGGATGCTGGATGTGCTGCGGATCGTCTCCAGCGTCGATGTCGGCCACGACGAGTTCTCCGCTCAGACTTTGGTGAAGAAACACAAGGATGTGGCCGAGGAGATCAACAGCTACCGGCCCGTCATCGACGCTCTGCACGAGCAATCACGCACACTGCCGCCTGAGAAGGCGGACTCAGAGGAGGTAAACCGCTGCCAGGGCACTGCAGGGTGTCAACTGAAAGAAAGGAAGTTTAATCTGAGTGTGCTTGATCTGTGAACAATCCCAGTCCATGATTTATTGTTAAGGTCAAATGTCAAGAAAGTGGTGTTTCTGATGTCGTTTTAGTTTCTCTGGAAGAGTCTTCAGTCACTCATGGTCGTGTGTTTGCAGGTTCAGAGCCGCCTGGCCGGCATCGAGGAGCGTTATAAGGAGGTGGCCGAGCTGACGAGGCTCAGGAAACAGGCGCTGCAGGACGCTCTGGCTCTCTACAAGATGCTGAGTGAAGCCAACGCCTGCGAGGTGTGGATCGATGAGAAGGAGCAGTGGCTCAACAGCATGGAGATCCCTGAGAAACTGGAGGACCTGGAGGTGGTCCAGCACCGGTAAGGACCGGAGTGTGGTAACTGGGTTTGAGAAAGTACTAATAAGTTTAGTACGTTAACAGAAAAGTGACTCTCTTCTGGAGATGGAACTGTTTTCCTCTTCGTTGTGTGTTCGTGGACGTGTATCAAACAATTTAGTTCATGATTCATTCAACTCAGAGATGACACATTAACCACAAGATTCACAAAACTAGAGAAGAGAAAACTCCAGAAACAGCATAAAACAAATGTGTGCAATAGATTTATTTCCTCTCAGAGGTAGTAAGTAACAGTACATTTACTCAAGTACTGTATTTTCACCTAACTTTACATTGTAAAGTGTCATCATGACACGACGTGCTGGGTTCAGGGACGCTGCAGTGTGTAGGGAATCCGTCTTTTGAAAGCCGCCAAGCTCCAAGAACAGAAAACAAAACAAAAGCAGAGGTGTGAAAACAATGTAAACAGTGGTGGACGGTAAAGAAATGATTAGAAATGAAATTTAATTAGAAATAATTTCTCAGCTGTCACTCAGCTGTGGGATGTTCCCAGTAAATCCAGTTTGTGCCCCGTCAGTTGGAATGAGATGTTCACAGCAGTAGACTGTGTGTGTGTGTGACTGTGTGTGTGTGTGTGTGTGTGTGTGTGTGTGTGTGTGTGTGTGTGTGTGTGTGACTGTGTGACTGTGTGACTGTGTGACTGTTTGTGGTGACACGGTTTGTTCAGCAGCCTCTGACTCTGGTTTTCATCCACTTGTCTCCAACCACACAGCTTCACGTGGAGCTTTTCTAAGACACTGCAGAACACATTTTACTCACAAACTATATTTGGCAATATGTGATTACATTCTGTCAGAGGATGTCCCAATACCAATTCTTTCCTGACTGAGTAAAAGTACTTACATTTGAGTACTTGCTGATACTGAGTACTTAACAATTTTGCAGTTGCAGTATTTTTATTCTAAAAATTACAAGTATCAGAGAAGAAGTGCCAGAACAGACACAGTCATCTGATGTTCTCTTTCTGAGTGGGACCAAATAAAAAAGGAGGCTGTTGCTCACGTCCGAGCACGGCACCACCACCTCGGTTCTGTTAATGAAACATGACTGTAACTCAGTACTAATCAAACATACAACTACTGTGAGAAGGTGAAATAAACCTTCTTAGAAAAGTGAGAGGTAAGTTCTTTATGATGAATAGAGGTTTCTCTGCATGATCAGCTGTGAGCTGCAGCTCTTTAGCTTCTCTAGCAGAGTAAACAAATATTCTAAAATATGAAATATAATAAATAAATATTATAATAAAAACATTTCCTGGTTGAAGATCTGTTCAACACTGTTACTGTTCTGACATTTGAAGACGTCCGGTTCAACTGATGACGTTTTTTAATGAAGTGTATTTTAGAATAATAGTGAAATATAAAAGTCAGAGTCTCATGAATTCTCCGTCTCTGTCCAGGTTTGAGAGTTTGGAGCCAGAGATGAACAACCAGGCATCCCGGGTTGCCGTCGTGAACCAGGTTGCCAGGCAACTCATCCACAGTGGACATCCCAGCGAGAAGGAGATCAAAACCCAGCAGGACAAACTCAACACCAGGTAATCTAACTGGGATTAAAACGAACGTCATAGTTAAGAATATACTTTATTTAAAAACTGGAATTATAATGAATTAGCGTTAATGAATTAATGTGCATTGGAATCTGTCCTTTATCAGGGTAATTAAACGGGATTAGACAGCAACTCAAACTGGGATTAAAAAGGAACTAAACAGAAATCATCAGATTAAACATTAGTTTAACATTAATTTAAAAGGATGTTTGAATGAAAAAATAACTTAATTCATTAATTAAACTAATTAAATGAAACTAACTTCAGTTGAACAGGTCCAAGAGTTTAGGAATAAAATGGGAGTAACTGAATAATAAAGGAGACGAACTGAAAATAGATTAAAAAGATTGAGTTTAAGAAGAAATAAACTGGGATTAAATATCTGAATAAACAGTTTAGTTTAACTGAATCATTCTGAACTGTGCTGTAATAAAAAATAGAATTAAATAATAATTAATCAAGAAAATGGCTCCTTCAGTGAACTGTGACAGTAAATGAACTGAAATTAGAACCAACATGATTTAAAGGTAAGTTTAAGGTATGTGAGGTAGATTATCAGGTTACTACCACTTTAAAAATGTCACGGACCAGTCAGGAACTGTGACCGAACATCCGACTGACGTAACATCCGGGTCGTCCACATTAATCAACCAGGTAACGAACCCACCAGGTATCTGCTTCACCCTCAGTATTCGTCTCTGTGTCCAGGTGGAGTCAGTTCAGAGACCTGGTGGACCAGAAGAAGGACAGCCTGAATTCAGCTCTAGGAGTCCAGAACTACCACCTAGAGTGTAACGAGACCAAGTCCTGGATCAAGGAGAAGACCAAGGTACCAACAGAACAAAGACTGCTGATTCAGCACAAAATCCATCACAGCTGCTGCTTAACTCACGCCTCCATCCTCCAGGTGATCGAGTCGACCCAGGAGCTGGGTAACGACCTGGCCGGTGTCATGGCTCTGCAGAGGAAGCTGACGGGGATGGAGAGAGACCTGGTCGCCATTGAAGACAAGCTGGGCGACCTGGGGAAAGAGGCAGAGCGTTTGTCCTCCGAACACCCGGAGCAGTCAGAGGCCATCAAAGGTCGTCTGGCCGAGATCACCGGCGTCTGGGACGAGATGAAGGTAGGAGCAGAGATGGACCTGACCAGGACTGTGCTCTCTATTCCAGGGTACCACTCAGCTGTTTCTGAAGTGTAGTAGATCCATGTCCCAGTTTCTTCATTACAGAGAGAAATACTTCATACTAAACTGGGGAGCAGTTTGATGTCACCACAACTGAAACTGCTGTTGTTCCAACACACGTTTCATGTTGTCTCTGAACACAGAGAGGTAACGTGATCAAAACAAACCCTACAACACATTTGTCTCTATTTACAGGACACCCTGAAGAACCGCGAGGAGTCACTGGGTGAGGCCAGCAAGCTGCAGCAGTTCCTGCGTGACCTGGACGACTTTCAGTCCTGGCTGTCGCGGACGCAGACGGTCATCGCCTCTGAGGACATGCCCAACACGCTGGCTGAGGCCGAGAAGCTGCTGGCCCAGCACGAGGGCATCAAGAACGAGATCCGCAACTATGAGGAGGACTACCAGAAGATGCGGGACATGGGCGAGATGGTGACGCAGGGCCAGACGGATGCACAGTACATGTTCCTACGACAGCGGCTGCAAGCGCTCGACACCGGCTGGAACGAGCTGCACAAGATGTGGGAGAACCGTCAGAACCTGCTGTCTCAGTCCCACGCTTATCAGCTGTTCCTCAGGGACACCAAGCAGGCTGAGGCCTTCCTGAACAACCAGGTGAGCTCACAGTGTCGTCACACCTGCACTCAACTGCAAAGCTTTAAATCAACCGTCTGTGAACTTGAAAGGTGCCGTTAGTGAAAAATAACTTCCTGAAATAATCCGATTTGTGTTTCCAGTCTAGTGCTGTGTGTGTGTTGGGCCAGAACTCACCATCTCTCATCTCTTTGAGTTGAACTGTTGGTTAGACAGAACAACACATTTGTAGGATAGTTATTTACTGAAGTTTACTTCCTGCAGGATTCCTGCACTTTCACTATCGCAAGGTCAGCGGCTGCCATCTAGTGGTAGCAGGCCGTCATTACAGCAGCAGGATTTGAAAAGACTTTATTTACACGTTGTTTATTTGAACATGTTTCACATCATGCTGTCAGAGAAAAAGAGTCGTTCCCTGATGAACAGGATGCTGAACTGAACACACAGCTGACCGTGACCTCTCCTCCACGTCTTTGTCTCCCAGGAATACGTCCTGGCTCACACTGAGATGCCCACCACTCTGGAGGGCGCTGAGGCCGCCATCAAGAAGCAGGAGGACTTCATGACCACCATGGACGCCAACGAGGAGAAGATCGGCGGCGTGGTCGACGCTGGCCGGCGCCTGGTAACCGATGGCAACATCAACACCGAGCGCATCCAGGAGAAGGTGGACTCCATCGACCAGAGGTAACAAATATGCTGTTAGAAGTTAATTCCGTTAATTTCAGGCCTAAGTGGTGAGGGTCAAAGGTCGAATTTTCCATTTATTCTTTCAAAAAGCTGCTCGCTGTGTCTCATTATTACTATTTTTAGTATTGAAAACTTCCAGCTAATAAAAGTATTGATTGCTGCTGTGCAGACACAAGAAGAACCGAGCAGCAGCAAACGACCTGCTGATGAGGCTGAAGGACAACAGAGACCTGCAGAAGTTCCTGCAGGACTGTCAGGAGGTAAAGACGCTCAGAGGTAGAGCTTCAGATGTTACAGCTGTTTGTGGCTGTTAGTTGACGTTGTTTTGTGGGTCTCTAGCTGTCTCTGTGGATCAACGAGAAGATGCTGACGGCGCAGGACATGACCTACGACGAGGCCAGGAACCTCCACAGCAAGTGGCTGAAACACCAGGCCTTCATGGCCGAACTGCAGTCCAACAAGGAGTGGCTGGACAAGATCAACAAGGTAGGAGAGGAGAACAGGAAATGATGTCATTTAAACTCTGTCCAATAGTAAAGATGCTTCGATTCGCTGAACAGAGCTGAGCGCTCACAGTAAATCCTGTGTTTTAGGACGGGCAGGCACTCATGGCGGAGAAACCAGACACAGAGGCCATGGTCAAAGAGAAGCTGGGGTCCCTGACCACGATGTGGGAGGACCTCGAGTCGACCACCCAGACGAAGGCCAAGTGTCTGTTTGACGCCAACAAGGCTGAACTGTTCACGCAGAGCTGCGCCGACCTCGACAAGTGGATGGTCAACCTGGAGGGACAGCTGCAGTCAGACGACTATGGCAAAGACCTCACATCCGTCAACATCCTGCTCAAGAAGCAGCAGGTGAGGAGCCGCTCGAACGCGACTTACAGGTCTCATCTAGGAAGGAAACGTGCTTTAACAAGGACATAAACTAACAGGGTGTGAGGATGTTGTTGAGCTTCTTATGCACAGAGTTTCTGATGCCACAGGGAAAGAGGGAGGAGAGAAGAAGAAGAAACAAAAAACCATATAGATTTACATTAATAAATAAAATGGGTGAGAAGGCCATAAAAAACTGAGAGGGGAATGGGGGGGAACCAGGGGGAGAAAGAAAAGAAAGAGGGGGATTATACCAACAATAATCATAGTGAGGAAAGAACAGGGGGCTGGAAGAGAAGAATGTCACAGTAGAGAGAGTGAGATAGAGAGCGTGACTTCAGCCCCGGACGTTTCATTTAAACCAAAGTCATTTTAGAAAGGGTTCCAGGTTTTATTAAAAGCTGATTTCTTGTTTTTATATGTAGCTCTGATTTCCCCTATGGTTATTTGTTCTATGAGAGGATTCGTTCAGTGACTATATGTCGTACAGTATAGACCTGGCTCACATTAGGTATTCTTCTTGTGTGGAGCGAATATCAAAACGTTGGAGCGGTTTTCAGCAGTCGAAGTAGCTCTGGTCCACATCTCCAAACTCATTTTCTCAACTTAGGTTAACACCTGACGGCTTTTTTTGAGGTCTTTATATAAAGGGAGAAGGGCAGATTTGCTGATATTTGCTAGTTTATCTGTGGTAGGATTTTCATTTTAACTGTAGTGATTCGTCCGTCAAAGATAATCCACCTTCTTAAGAGCGGAGTGTAGTTGAGCTTTTTATTTTACAACCAGCTCTTTCTGTGACAGTGCAGCTGAGCTGTCTTTTACTGTAAACTGCACAGTTTTTGCTTCCACTAATGTTCAGACTGGAGCTGACAAACAAAAATAGGAACTTCATTTTGCCCTGAATTCAGTCTGTCAGGAAGTTCCTCCTTCCACCTGCAGCTCCAAATAAAATCAAACCGTTATCCAGAGGTATTATTGAAGTTTACAGAGACACGTCACTGTTTCTAAATATAATAATGTTATGTTGAGGTGGACAGAGAGCTCCAGTCTGAATGTAGTCCTAGAGTTTGAAATCTCTGTGTAAGAAACTGGGAAAAGAAAACGTTTTAATAATTGTGATTCACTGCACTAAATTCAGTCATTTCTCAGTAGTCAAAGTGTCTTTACATAATTCAGCCTCAGTCTCAGCGGAGCGCACACACACCTCTCACACACACACACACACACACACACACACACACACACACACACACACACACACACACCTCACACACACACACACACACACACACACACACACACCTCACACAGCAGTTATGTAATCTGTCATTTGATGTGTTATGAGCCAACACTGAGTCCGAGTGTGTGTCTCCTACATCTGAAGAACGATGTTGGTATTTTCAGTCGATCGGAGCAGCTCCATTCTCTCGTTGATTCATATCTCCTCCTTTAAGATGGGATGTGCTGTAATTTCCTGTGTGTGTCATTACAGAGTGTTTGATCTGTTAAACTGAGAGAGCAGAGAGACGATGCCTCTCCTCCTCCTCCTCCTCCTCCTCCTCCTCTTCCTCTGTTCTCCAGACTCTCTGTGTTTTTGTTTTGTCCTCTGACTCTGGATCAGACTGTTATTACACTGTCTGGCTGCTGAAGACGATCATCACTTTGAGACAAAGCCTCTGACAGACCTTTGTAATAGCTGCTTTTTGATTTTTCTTTCTTTCTTTCTTTTTTGTTTCATCATTTATTGAAAATGTAATATAAATATATATAATATCAAATCTATTTAGAATTTCCAACATGTTCTGGTAAATATTTCTTATCCTTATTTGTTTCAGACATATTACTTTTGATTTTGGATCAACACATACTCATGAATTTCCAGCCTTTATATCCTTGTTTATTTCTTTAAATTTATTTTATGTTAGATCCTGGAGAGCCAGGTGGAGGTGCGTCAGAAGGAGGTGGAGGAGCTGCAGGGCCAGTCGCAGGCACTCAGCCAGGAGGGGAAAGGCTCAGAGGAGGTGGACGGCCAAAGAATCAGCGTGGAGAAGAAGTTCCACTCCCTTCAGGACCCACTGAAGAAGAGACGAGACAACCTCATGGCCTCCCGCGAGATTCACCAGTTCAACAGAGACGTGGAGGACGAGATCGTAAGTCGATCTTCTGGACGGGGAAGGATGGAGAACAGGAACTACTGCCTGTTGTGATTGAAATGAGTAAAACTGAAACTCGAACTGTGACAGAAAAAAAAACCTGGACAAGGAACCAAAATTACAAGTGTTAGTAGGGGAAGTGCTGAAATGATGTGTTGTAGCAGAAGCACAAGAAGTGCTGGGATTACAGTAACTAGAAGTAGAACTAATAGTGTCACAGTGGTACTTACAGTAGAGATGTGATAGTGTTAGTAGTAAGTGGTGCTGTTTTATGGTAACTCAACTGATGGCTAACTTATACTAATAACAATAACGTGTGTGTGTGTGTGTGTGCGCGCGCTCGTGCAGCTCTGGGTTGAGGAGAGGATGCCTCTGGCCACATCGACCGACCATGGACACAACCTGCAGACTGTGCAGCTGCTCATCAAGAAAAACCAGGTACGCAAACACACATACACCTGTTGTATCAAAGTAAATGACTGTAATTCTGTGAAGATGTGGATTATTTTAATATTGCAAAATATATATTTTCAGCTGATTACATTAGATTCGTCTGCACTTCTTCTGCCTCCATCGTCAGTGTCCAACTGTTTAATGCTTAAATTATTTATCTCCCGACTTTCACATGTAGCCACAGACAGTATTAATTACTGCATTTTCACCAGTACTACAGGCTGAGGGGGAAGAAGAGGGAGGTGTGAAGCAGGGAAAATAAAAACGATTGAAAGAGATGCAGCTTCCCCACTAAACCCTCTGTGTGACCTTTGACCCCTGCAGACTTTACAGAAGGAGATCCAGGGCCATCAGCCTCGCTTCGACGACATCTTTGAGCGCAGCCAACACATCCTGAGGGAGGACAGCCCGACGGCCGAGCTCATTCGCCAGCGGCTCTCCGAGCTCCAGTCCCTGTGGGACCAGATCAGGAAGGAGACGGAGAAGCGTCACTCCCGTCTGAGCGAGGCCCACGAGGCCCAGCAGTACTACTTTGACGCCGCTGAAGCTGAGGCCTGGATGAGCGAACAGGAGCTCTACATGATGTCAGAGGAGAAGGCCAAGGTAACGAGGGATCAGTTACTGCATGAAATACTTGTCTGTCTGTATTTCACCATCATCAAACTACAAATCATCATCTTGGGAACATGAATGTTATAAATGTGTGTCGCACCTGTTACAGTGGTTATAGCTTATTAGTTAAAACAAGATGATACACATTAAATATGTGATACTGCATAAATTATTAGTATTTAGGAACAAATAAGAATAATAAAAGGGGAACAAAAGAAGAAAGCTGTGTTTTAGGGGTTGAACTGCATTATTTATCATACGCATGAGGAGCAGGTTGATCGATTCCTCTTCGTGTTGGTTTTACTTCACCTGCCAGTTCCTCAGTTTGTTCCTATTAGTTTTAGTTCAAGCTGTCAGAACTGTTTCTGCTGCATCTCTGCGGGTCAGTACAGTATATTTGATTAAATACATTCATTTCTGAACACAGGAGATCGATGATTTGGTTTGTTCTTTGTCTGTTTGTCTTATTTTTCTGTTTCTGTTTGTCTCTCAACTCAGTCGCCTGTTGTTTCAGTCTCTGTCTCACTTCAACGCACTATTTTTCTCCCTTTGCTTTTACTTTTGATTTCTCTGTATCACCGAACGTTCTCATTAATAGAATCTGTGTGTCTCACTCAGGACGAGCAGAGTTCGGTGGCCATGCTGAAGAAGCATCAAATCCTGGAGCAGGCAGTGGAGGATTATGCCGACACCGTCCACCAGCTGTCTAGCACCAGCCGTGGTCTGGTGGCTGCCGGACACCCCGACAGGTGAGAGGGGCTCACAAGACAAAGGTCAGGGGCTGCAGGTGAAACATTATGCTCCTGTCAATGGAAAAGGAGGAAAGGGAGAGAGAGGGGGGAAGAAGCAACGATAAAGGAAAGAGGGAGAGATCTCTAAGATATACTGTGGATGAATGAAAGGAAGTGAAGCGTGGAACAGAGAAGGTGAAGAAAAATCTGAACATAGGACGCAGAGCAATAGAGAGATAGATAAACAACAGGTAAAAATGGTAAAAAAGAATAAGAAGTGAAGAATCTTCTTTCTGCAGCGAGCGTATCGGGATGCGTCAGTCTCAGGTGGATAAGCTGTACGCCGGGCTGAAGGATTTGGCAGAGGAGCGCAGAGGGAAGCTGGACGAGCGATTCCGTCTCTTCCAGCTGAACCGGGAGGTGGACGACCTGGAGCAGTGGATCGCTGAGAGGGAGGTGGTGGCTGGATCCCATGAGCTGGGACAGGACTACGAGCATGTCACTGTATGTACAAGTCATAACTCATCATAATCAGGTCACATTTAGGAACTCTGGAAGATGTTTACTGGTACATTTTTATTTCTCTTTAATTATCATTAGATGCTGCAGGAGCGCTTCAGAGAATTTGCTCGTGACACCGGGAACATCGGACAGGAGCGCGTGGATTCAGTCAACCGCATGGCGGACGAGCTGATCAACTCCAGCCATAGCGACGCCGCCACCATCGCAGAGTGGAAGGACGGCCTGAACGAAGCCTGGGCCGACCTGCTGGAACTCATCGACACCCGAACGCAGATCCTCGCCGCTTCCTTTGAGCTCCACAAGTTCTACCACGACGCCAAGGAGATCCTCAACCGCATCCTGGACAAACACAAGAAGCTGCCGGAGGAACTGGGCCGGGACCAGAACACAGTGGAGACCCTGCAGAGGATGCACACCACCTTCGAACATGATATTCAGGCTCTGGGAACACAGGTACAGGCCCAGCATTTAGATCTGGGAACTGTTGGTTTTCAGTCACATCAACTTCCTCACATGACATTTCATGTGTTGCTTGCCAAAAAAATACAGTTTCTTATGAAACAGAAACTTTTAAAGAGTGTGTAGCTGTTGTTGTTTTGAGCCAACACATCACTAAAATGAATGCACCTGCCTTCAGTTTTTCTAAATAAAATAAACTAGAGAAGTGACCAGCATTTTTCATTTGTGTCCACTCTTCATCATTTGACCTGGTTTCACCTGTGACTGGTCCTAATGTTTTAAATCAACCTGAACCTGCTTCTCCTGCTCTACTTCCAGGTGCGGCAGCTGCAGGAGGACGCTGTTCGTCTGCAGTCGGCTTACGCTGGAGATAAAGCTGACGACATTCAGAAGAGAGAAGGAGAGGTGAGCTTCAGTATCAGACAGCAGTGAAACATAAACCACATCAGAACTGGGCTCCATTCAGTTTAATCGCAATCAGTAAATCGGAGTGATGTTAAGAACTGCACTGGTTTATAGTGTTCATGAAAACACTGATTGGATTTAAAATGAATTGGACCTAGCGTTGATGTTAATGAAGTCTCTGTAAAAGGCCCCTTTGTCTCATGCATGCTGCACTGCTGCTGCACTAACTGCATTTTTCCTCTTCGGCTCGAAGGTTGTTTGAAGTAAAATCCCTATACCGTAGTTTTCAGGTGGTCGGTTAGGGGTGAAATGGAGTCAGAGATAATAAAGCCGATGTCTGTAAAGACTAACATGAGATACTTGGCCACACAAACACTGGTTTACTGTATATATTCACTGTCACTGAGGTTTATTACTGTTTATCTCATTCAAAAGTGAATGTAGCTGCAGATTTGAACACAATAAAATCATACAGGGCATGGTCAAAAAACTGTAAGCACCATGACAATGATCTGCACATTAGTGTTGATCCTCACTGGGAACTCGCTAGTCCACATTTTCAGGATCTACACAGGTTAATATCTTAGAAATTATTTATCAGCTCCATATGATGTTACACTTGATTTTTAAAGTAGAGACCTCTTATGTTAGAGAACAAACTGATTGTTCAGCAAGTTGAATTACAAAAGTTTTAAGAGTTTGCACAAGCAGACACAGATTTATGTCTAGTTGAAAACATGTTAGTGAATTTATAGTTTGCACAAATGGGAATGGAGTTCACATTCTGTCTGAATTAACCTCAAGTCGGTCGACGATTTGTTTACTGGTCCGATTGTTTCATGTTAAAGGTTTAAGAGTTTTGAAGTTGTTGAGAGGCGAGTGTGGAGTCCCAGGTATTAAAACTCTGTGGAGTTGTTAAGTCCTTAATGTCTTAATGAAAGAACAAGTGTTTTGTCTGATTTGTTTAACTGGGTTCCCTTTGTGTAGTTTTAGGACAAACTGATCACATTCATGCACGTTCACAAACTTTAAAGTGCCGCTAGATATTATGTACAGTATTACTGGATTTGACCTCAGTACGATGATGACATGCCACATCTTCCTGTCTCCTGACAGCCATAGACAACTGCTGATGTTAATAAGCACTGAGTGTATCTCGTGGCGTTGTGTTTTGACCATTCCCTGTATGTCCGTTTTCCTGCTTATCTCCTCCGTCCACCCAGAAGAGAAAGGGAGAGGTGAGACTCCGTTTACCAAAAACATTGGCTTTGCATCAGTGTTCATTTTGGCTGCAGTTTTAGACTTTCTTTCAACCCTAAGACTAAAATGTGGATGATTTTTCTGACATTTTAGTCATATTCATGCAGTTTAGTTGTGGCCTAATGTTATTCACAGACCTGGGATTTGCAAATACTTGTGGGATTTATTTTCATCATTCTGAGATTACTGCGTGGGTGGACATCTGCATAGCACACAAACTCAACACAAATGTAATGTTTCCGATTAATAACTAACCAGAATGTCCACCCACCCGGTCTTCTCAGGAGGTGAAAGCAAATGCTACCAGTAGTTTGCAAATGCAGTTCAGGTCTAGTGAAGCTGGAAGCTGAGGTCTAGCTGTGCTCAAAAACATTGAAGATGCATTTGTGAGATCTCATGGCTTCACAGGGTGCAGATGAATGTTTTTGTTCGCATTTGCTTCAGTGTAGTTGCTTGTTAGCTGGCAAAGTATCACTGCTTTCAGTCCTCTGCAGCCATGTTCCCATCCAGTACTGCAGCGTAGAGGAAATTCTTTTTTAAATGCAGTCAACCAGACCTGACACAAACATTAGCTTTGTGTTTAAAATACACAGAAGAAAGTATGAGTGATGTTAGAAATACAAAAACCATTCACAGTGTTCACAACTGTTAGCAGGGACACTCACTAGCTCACTTAGCCCCTGTAGTACAAGCTAACATCAACTTAATATGACTACTGGATATTTACAATAACTCCTGACACTAAAATCTACTTACTAGTAGTTTTAATAGTTGTTGTTGAAGACGCTGGAACAGAAACTAGCTCAGTTAGCAGAGTTCAGCAGAACTCGTAGTGTTGGTGATACGACGCAGAAATATGAAGACAAATACTACAAGATGTTTTTTATCTTGATAAGATAAAAAAATAAGATGTGATGTAAATGTGAAAAAGCTGATGGTGAAACTCGTTTAAAGCTCGTATACAGGTGTAATAAGTGAATGGAAGCATACACCTGGTGGGAGCAGTTTGTGGAAACACCTGAGTCAACAAGGAAACAGCATCCACTGAAACAATCCAGTGTTGCAGCCAGTGACGTTACACTGAGAGCTCAAATGGTACCAGTGACTTCAGCTGTGACCCCCCCCCCACTCGCTGGGTGCTTCTGCAGTCTGCACGTGTCAGTGTTTGTTGTTCGCTATGATCCTGTCTCTGGACCTGGACCTGTACAAACCTCCACTGAGAACAACAACAGCTACAAACCTGCAGATTATAATAAAATAATTCTCAGATGTTCCAACAGGATGAAGCCTGCTCTCCGTAGACTCTACGATCAGTAATAATACTGCGCGTTCTGTATCACGGAGCTCTTATTTAAGTGAATCAGGTTAAACCACTTACTAGTGCCCGGCCCCCGTCTCTTTGGTCTGAATCCTGCTGTGTGTCGTCTCATCCTCCTCAGGTCCTGGAGGCCTGGAAGAACCTGCTGGAGGCCGTGGAGGGTCGCAGAATGAAGCTGGTGGACACCGGGGACAAGTTCCGCTTCTTCAGCATGGTGCGCGACCTGATGCTGTGGATGGAGGATGTCATCCGTCTGATCGAGGCCCAGGAGAAGCCCAGGTAAGGACGTTTTAGGACGTCACCTTACAGTCCCAGTATGTACATGAAAACATCTGTAATCATCTGTAAAAATGTGTTTTATGCTCATTTATGAACCAATTTCTAGTATTAACTGTATTGTTTCATACATCACGTGAGTATTTCTTCTTCTTTAACCTTTTTTTGTGTGTTTTTGTTTGTTTTCAGAGACGTGTCGTCAGTGGAGCTGCTGATGAACAACCACCAGGGCATCAAGGCGGAGATCGACGCCCGCAACGACAGCTTCACGGCCTGCATCGAGCTGGGCAAGGCCCTGCTGGCCAGGAAGCACTACGCTTCAGAGGAGGTGGAGACGCCTTCGTGTAGAGCACAACACTTTATCAGACTCTGAAGTGTTTTAAACTAGATTAATTCTAGTTATTTAATTTTAATTTAAAATTTTTAATTAATTAAGTCTACTGAATACACTTAGTGGATTTTACTATTTCAGAGCTACAAATCCTCACATCACATCAGAATTAAACTCATGGAGACATGTCAATATATGATTATACTGATTTTAAAAAACTGAATTTGTCATCCATATCACAAATGTTAGTTCCAGTCAAATGCAGCTTTGTTTTATCTTCTTCACTTTTTGTTTTATAGATTTTAACAGTTTCCTGTTTTTATCATTGAGTTTGTTTTGTACAGTGAGAATTAGCTCTTACTGCCATTTAGAAAAACATTTTAACCTTTTTAAAAATATTTTCTCTCCTGCAGATAAAGAAAGGTTGTTACAGTTGACGGACAAGAGGAAAGACATGATTGATAAGTGGGAGGACAGATGGGAGTGGCTTAGACTGGGTACGACTGTGTATTCTCAGTGTATTATTTAATCAGGGCAAATCATCTGAGAACTGAATCAGCTGAATTCACAGGGTCTAATGTGGAGATTTGTGTTTGTTCAGTTC
Organism: Anabas testudineus; assembly: GCF_900324465.2. Taxonomy (NCBI): domain Eukaryota; kingdom Metazoa; phylum Chordata; class Actinopteri; order Anabantiformes; family Anabantidae; genus Anabas; species Anabas testudineus. The sequence continues at coordinate 20,840,259 of NC_046624.1, forward strand.
TGGAGGTGCACCAGTTCTCCAGGGATGCAGGTGTGGCCGAGGCGTGGTTGCTGGGGCAGGAGCCCTACCTGTCCAGCAGGGAGATCGGCCAGAGCGTGGACGAGGTGGAGAAACTCATCAAACGCCACGAGGCCTTTGAGAAGTCAGCCGCCACTTGGGAGGAACGTTTCTCTGCGCTGGAAAGGTTGACCACGGTGAGACACTCAAGGACATTCACACACTGGAGATGAGGTAAAGTGTAAAGATGCTGACAGAGTGTTTGTGTGTCTAGATGGAGTTACTGGAAGTGAGAAGAAGGCAAGAGGAGGAAGAAAGAAAGAGACAACCCCCATCCACGGAGGCTCAGCCAGCAGATGCTGCAGCACAGCAGAAGTGAGTGTGTTTGTGTATTGAGTGTGTAATGTTGGCTCACTCTTATTCCAGTGTCTAACTCCTTCTAAACTTGGTGTGTTTGCAGAGCGGGTGAGCCAGTGTCTCAGAACGGTCTGCCATCTGATCAGGAGTCGCCCAGGGTTAGTTACCGTTCTCCAGCCTACCAGAAATACAGCAGCACCCTGCAGAGCCGCAGGACCACCACCACACCCTGACAAAAGACACACATTCACGCTAAATATAACCACACACTCCAAAACACACAAGGAACATCTCAAAAAACACACAACACGCTTAATATAAACCCTTATACAGAAATATCAGTGACTCTTTACCAGCTGTGTTGTATCCCTCCTTCTCATCTACTCATTAATATTCCTGAATTTAGCACATCTGCAGCATTTACTGTTTGCTCCTTCTTCTCACCGATTAACCCTTATTTTATAAGTGTAATACGTTTAGCTTCCAAAGTGGCCTCTGTGTCCACCTTCCTTTTCAGTACCAATTAGGTTTAGTAAGAAGAAGCAGAACAGAAAGAACCACAACCCTACAGAAAGAACTGTGAGGAGTCTAAATAATCGAAATTGTCCATAAACAGGAAACCTCAAGGAAGTTCTTGTTAGTTTTTCCTAAATGTGTGACATTCCTTTTTGTACTGTACTTGGTCAATTAAATTAAAGTAGCCATTACACAAAAGAACAACTTGAAGAACTTGTAAAATGGTGCTCTTTAACCTAAACTGACCAAACACAGTAGTGGAGGGAACATGAATGAAAAAATCTAAACCCTCATTTGGTGTTTGACTGTTTGAATAGTTTAGTGTGGGACCACAAAACACACATAAACTGTAAATACACACAAAACCATCCACACCTGTGTTTTCATCCATTCCTCCCCTCGTTTTTCTTTCCCTCCTCCTTCCTTTCCTCTCTCTCAGCTCGACACTCCTGTTGTCCTCTCCCCTCAACTATTAATGTTTCTGCTAGTTTACGTCATCATTTATAAACTCACACTGTGGAATATGAACTCCTGAGAAGACATCCATTAAATATATTCCTCAGCAGACAGCTTAACATCCAAAGTGAGGTTTTGAATCCACACCCATGTTTTCTAGGCACTTATGATGTTTTATTAGATTTATTCTCTAATGTAAACCCTGGTGTCATCAGCATATTATGAAAAGAACTACAAATACAGTAAGAAGACACAGAAATGTTAAAACACTACATCTTTTCAAACAGATTCAGATTTAGATGAGTCATGTCTTACTCTTACTGTCTTAAAATAAAATACTTAAAGCTCTTAAAGTTATAGTTTAATCGTTAACTCTTCCCATCGGCAACAACTCTACACATTAACCCAATAACTAATGTTCTGATTTCCTATTGTTCCATTATTCATATCATTTATTTACTACTGCACTGTAATTTTAAAACGTTAACACTGTAATTAATTGTAGAAATAGTATATCTACCTGTACCAGATACATCTACATCCCACAGTTCATAATCACCATCTTAATATAGCTCCTCACAGAGCGCAGTATGTGTACCAGCAACAGCACCATGTTTTCCATCACATGTGACATCCTGACAACAGTCCATGTAAAATGTAAAGTACAATTCAGATAATAGTACATTTATTCTTGGAAAACAGGTCATTTACACGTTTGCTGTGAAAATCTATTTAAAAAGTATGACAAAATTAACTCAGTATTGTTGACAATGTGGGGATACTATGAAAAGGTTCTTAAATCGAAATAATCATAACATTATTGTTCTTATATGACTGTAAAAATGGGCTTAATTTGACAACATTTATCTTCAGATTTGCCCCGTCTCTGCACTTTTGATGTAGTTAACTATAATTTAATAAAAACAAACCAAACAAAAATGATTAATGCACAATTAAATATATATTTTTGATATGTTGTCATTAATATTGTGACTTCTCACAATTTGTATTTTTAGAAGCTCATTCCAAAGAAAGAAAGATTGTTTCCGTACTGTCTCTACACATAACTATTCTAGATAATAACGACATGTACATGAATTTACCATAGCTTCATGTAAAACTATTTCTTCAAACATTAAAACATGTCGCACTGTGTGTGTGCACATCTGTATCTGCTCCTCCCCCAGTTTTCCATCCCTGACCTTTCATTATATTTATTCAGTTCTGTCCCTGCAGCATTGTTTGGATTATTGTTGTTTTCATGGTTCATTGTTGTCATTTCTTCAGTTTTCCTCATGTTTTCTGTTGCATGTCCGTCCATTCCCGAACTAACACACATTCCCCAATAAACCCTGTCAGAATCAGTCAGTGCACTGCGACGTGTTCTGGTTTGTCTGTCCATGTGTTTCACATGACTTCTCTTCATATACAGAGGTAGTGCTAATGTTTTGTTGTGTATGCAGTCATCATCAGCATTTCAGTTGAGTTTTCTTTCATATTATGCTCCTTCATCCCATGTTCTTCACCAGTTTTCATCCTGGGGCTTTTTTAAAACAATTACATTTGTATTAATTGAAATGGTAGGCTGGCTTCAGCGGTGTGGATCGACATCAACAAATGAAAGGAAAGTTCAAATAATTATGCACAGAACTAAAGTAATTGCAGCTGTTATGAGAATAAGAGTGCAGGTTTTTCATGTTATAAAAGTTCTTGTGTATGTATTAAACTGTGGTTCTAAATTCAGTGTAAAGCTGGACAGACTCTGCAAAGTCTGGTTTTAAATCTACATAGGTTTATTTACAACTGTTCTGATCTGATTTGTGGGCATTTAGACCGTATGTCCATAGATAACATTTATTCTCTAATGTAAACCATGGTGTCATCAGCATATTAAAACATACTGCAGAAGAAAAAGGGGAAAAACATAAAGAGATAAAAGGACAGTTTGGGTGTCTACAGTCTATGAAGTATCTCAATAATTGTGGTCTTGAGTTTTATATCAGGGTTCAACCACCACCAAGCTGCAACAAACGCATTTTCAGCTGTCAGGGCAAGTTTTCACAAGTCTTTATTAAGCTTTAAGTAAAAGCTCCTTGGTCTAGCCCTCGCCACACTAAAAGCTCCCAGGATCGGTGCAGGTCTTGCAGTCCTTCTGTTAAAGCTCCCAGGATTGGTCCAGCCCCTGAACTGTTCTCAAAAAGAGTGTCCACCATTCGTCCAGCCCACGAAGAGCTCAGTAACGGGGTAATAAGCATCCGGTTGGAGTGGGTGTGGTGTGGAAAAATAAATCTGTTTTGATACTAGGCCACCTGCATTCTCCCCTCACCAATAATAATGTCCAGTAATGATTTCCAAGCAATTTTGTGGATAATTGTTTGAGATTTATCTTGTGCTTTTGTTCTTCACCTTCTTTTCACCTGCTAGCTTCTCCCTCTTCCTGTTTTCTTCATGTTGTCCACCATCTTGTATGTGATGAAGTGGTGTTGTGATTTATTGTGCATGTCCTAAAATAACGGTAATCAGTGCATGCATCAGACCATTTTGGCTATTTGTGCTGTTAATACACAGTGCAGGTGTTTTTAATCAGTACTAGAATCCAGCTGAGCTCACACAATTAAAATGCTAATAAAAGCCTTAAATGCATTAAAAAGGCTGTTGTAGCTAAAATCAGTGATTTAGAGACTCAAGCAAGACAAAACAGAACAGAACAGAACTTTTAAATTGACTTTCACATATTAGAGTTGGGATTTCATTCAGCGTCATACCGTGTAGTTGGGTTTCAGGCGCTCAGGCAGTAAAGTACGTTTTTACCTTTACAGCTACATTTTAGAAATGTGGTGGTTTCAGCAGTTCTGACTTGGTCTCTTTTGGTTCTTAGTTTAGTTTGTTGAAGTAAGTATAAGTTCATTTGTTTGCATGCTGCTGAGTTTTGCTTGGTTTTATTCTTAATCATAGATTATATCACTTCTTTTATTATTTCTTTCAGAGAAGTTTTGCAGTTGTCAGAACAGAACATTGGTTTTATATCTTCTAGTTTTAAAAGCACAAACCTTGATTAATGAGCGTGGTCTCATTTAGGTTTCAGGTTCGGCTAAATGAAGAGAGTAGAGGTGTCTACACAGCCTGTAATCCTGCTCTGCTCTGCTCTGCATACTGGAGCTCTAATAACTCTGATTTACAGCTTCAGTAAACAGAAGAGTTGTCCTCTGACTGTCGTCTCTCGTCTTTTTACCAGGATAACGTTGAAGGGGTTGAGGTGGTGAACGGGGTGTCGGAGCCCAGCCCTGCAGGATCTCCTGGGGCATCTCGCAAGGGCAAGGCCAGCCAGGCAGCAACCCTGCCGCTCAAAACCCAGCAGGATGCTCCCAAATCCCAGCTGGAGGGCATCCTGCACCGCAAACACGAGTGGGAGGGTCACAACAAGAAGGCTTCAAGCAGGTAGGAATCTGTTGGTTAATGTTGTGTCATTTCAGAAGTCTGGTTCCATGGTGATTGTCTTTATTCTTTACTTCTATAACGTTCAAACAAAGGCTTTTGCAAACTTATTAATCTTGTTATGTCCCTGCAGGTCGTGGCACAATGTGTACTGTGTGATCAATCAGCAGGAGATGGGTTTCTATAAGGATCAGAAGAGCGCCAGTCAGGGAATTCCCTACCACAGCGAGATTCCCATCAGCCTGAAGGACGCTGTCTGTGAGGTGGCGTTGGACTACAAGAAGAAGAAACACGTCTTCAAGCTCAAGTGAGTGTTGTAGTGCACACTGCTGACTTATTGTTGTTGAAAATAAAAAAGCTTGAAGGTTAAATATAATTGTCATCGCGGGTGATTATGAGTCCTGTCGATATTCTCTGATGATGATTTGTTGCATCCTCTGCGTTCCTCAGGATTACTGACGGGAATGAGTATCTCTTCCAAGCCAAAGATGATGTAAGTTTCAAAAAATCCAGTCACCTTACATTATTTCTCTTTCACAATATCATAGAAACTTCTACTTAAATAATCATCTTACTGTATTTGTGGTCAGCCACATGTGGAGGCAGCTCAGTGAACAGCTCTGATTGACAGCTGTAATATCCTGAAATAACCCGTCAGTAAGAAACTGTTACCACCAGCTGTTCACCTCCTCCCTCTCTGCTTCTCTCCGTCCTCCAGGAGGAGATGAACACGTGGATCTCGGCCATCACAGCGGCCATATCGGGCGACAAGACGGAGGTCACGCCCAGCAGCCATAGCACGCCTGCCCCCGGCGCACGCGCTCAGACGCTGCCGGCCTCCGTGGCCACGGCGGCAGCCGAGTCGAGCCCTGGCAAACGAGAGAAAGACAAGGAGAAACGCTTCAGTCTGTTCAGCAAGAAGAAATAGACGCTCCTCCTTCCCTCATCCTCCTCTTCCCTCCTCTTTCTCCTCCCCACTCCGGTGCTGTTTGAGGTCGCTCCTCGTCACCAGTCAATCTTTGGTCAGATGTCCGTGTCAGTTGACCAAATTTTTGATTTAGAGTCAACTCGTAGCAACTGATGCTGTCCTCACTTCAAACTAAATAAGTCGTTGTGTAATAAATGTGACTCAGTGTATTTGAATTGAATGTCATAACATCAGAGGATAAAAGTGTCATTTAATAAGGATAATGATGTTTTTAATAACATTTTAGCTCATTGAACGATCTGGACAGCATCAGCTTTAGCAGCTGCTGAGTCAAATGAAATCTCAAACAGCCTTCTCTTCTCTTACTTCTTCTTCCTCTTCCTCTTCTTCTTCCTCTTCCTCTCAAAGCGTGACTCCAGCATGCAAGCTCCGAGCCAAAAACTCTCCACTCTGTGCCTATCAACCGTCCGGTCTGGCTCAGAGCTCCAGTACAGCTACAACACACCACCTGTATATCCTGTTCGGTTTTTGTAAGATAAGGAGCAGGTGAAACGAGTAAAAACAGATCTGATGGAAGGAAACTAAATAAAGGGGGGGTTTGCAAACGCTTAAGGCAGCTGCTGTCATCAAAACTAAAACCAGAGTTTACGGCTGAACGATGTAGAGGAGTTACCAGAATATTCCACTTTAGTAATCTATTAGTAGAATTTGTGTTTCCGTCTCCTGCCGTTTTCTTTTTCTCCTCTGCTTTCTCATCGTCCCGGCTTTCGTCGACTACTGCGTTTGGGTGTGTGTTCACGCTCCCGGCCGTCTGTTCTTTGGGAAGTTGTAGGTAGTTCCTGTCAGGGTCCAGCCTCAGTTTTTTGCGAGGCCTTGTCTTTGCAAGATGACGTGTATCCCTCTGTAGTGGGAAAACTGAGACCACACCGGGCAAACCTCTAATTACACACTCACATGTTTGTAGTTGAGCTACATGAATGTACAAAACTGTGTTGTAAAGAGCAGAAAACGCACCTGTAGTACTAAACATCACCCTGAGCGCATTCTTCAGGAAATGAAACAGCATTTTGTGCACTGAATACTAATACGTGTCTATTAGTTAACCAACTATACCACGCTAATAGTAAGTAAATAATCAGCATTGACTTAGGTTAATTTGGGTGCTGTCTAATTCCTGCAGCATCACAGGAAGACAACAGAACAGAGTGGCTGTAATTCAGAGCGTTACCCTGTGGTGCTCTGAACTGTATGTATAACTTGTGTATAACAAACTGTTAAAAAATAAATCTGGGTTCATTTACCTTATTATTATTACTACTACTCCTAATAAGACTTACCAACCGTAATAGCTTCATTCGAGTATAACTTTGTTAACCTGGAAACCTAACGACATGTACACTTCACTGATGTGAATGAAGGAGCCGTGAGCTCGGCACAGCTCAACTCGATGGGTGAATAAAAAAAGACCAGTAAGAATTTTGTTAACTCAAACTTTAAATCATCCATGAACGTTCTTTTTCTACTCTTGACGTCTTTGAAACCTTTACTTCTGCCCTTAGTTATATGGAACCTGTTTTTGTTTCCTCCAGTATGTATTTTCTGTTCCACGGTTAAGCTACTGTATGTCTAAGGTTTATTTAGTCCGACAAGAATGGAGACATAAATGTACTATAAAATAAAATAACTTTAAGCATCGCTGTTAAGTTGGTTCTAAAACACATTTCCTGGAAGTGAGTATGGTGTTGCAGAATAATGGTCGCTTGCTTGTTGGCTTCAGCACTCCATCGTTATGATTTCAGAACTTTTCGTACCAATGATCTCACAGTGAAAACCTGCGGAAGTTCCTTAATGAACAAAGTTAGAAGAACACTGCGCTGTCATCATCATTTTAATGTGAAACAGACTCCTCACACTGTTCTTCTTCTTTAAATCGCGTTCTCGGATCCAAACCTGAAATCCAGTTGACGTTTAAAACGTCTCAGCTGGTGCAGAGACCATGTGTCTGAACGACTGGATGGATTTCAGCCTGTGAGAGTCTTTGTTTAACTGAGAAAATGCATCATTCTACCCTGAAGCAGACGTATTCTATGTTTCTAGCATGTTTCCACATTAATGACCGTCAGAAAAGTGAGTTTAGCCTCAAATCCAGACTCTGCGTTTAAATCCTGCTTTATCTAATTGTTCAGTTTTGTCATTAATGAACTTCAGTATGAAAACAGCAGGAATGAGCCCAGAAGTATAGAGGGTGGGTGGGGGTGTGGCTCCACAGCTGGTGGGGGGTTGGTGTTGTTGGGTGATTGGCTCTGAAATTGTTCCTTTTTTTATTTTGTGTTTATTTCTATTTGCTACCTTCTCTGGCGATTTGGTAAATATAGTGTGCATTCCTGTCGCTGTAACCATAGTAACAAGGTATTTCTTCATATTGCACAATCAACAATGCCACGATGGGGGTGGGCAGGTAGGGGTTTGTAGGTGAGATGGTCGGTCAGTGTGAAGTGGACCAGGGGTCACTGCTTGTTGGATCTGCACCCGTAGACTTCTCCCCATCTCTGTTACATATGTGCAAAAAGCCATTAAAATGCTTTTAAAACGGACTCTGTCTTCTGTTGTGTGTGAAGTCAGTAGATGATGCACAGACCTCAGACCTGCCTTCATCCTTCATATGTTATTTATAATAAAATCTACGACTCATCCAAACCTTCGAACCAGATAGAGTAATTCAAGCTCCTCGTTTTAAACTCCGTTTTCAGCAGGTTCTGACGATTTGTACCAGTTTTCTGCTAAATGCTGTTTGGATTTATTACGTGTGTCTAACAGCTCATGTCCTAGTAGCTAAAGTACATTTAGTTTTCTACTTAATTACAGATTTCTGTTTTACCTCTATTTACATTTTCTGCTACTTTTACTCCACTACGTTGATTTTAGACCACACTGGTTATTACTTCATGTTCGTAGGCTCAGAAAAATAGTTCAGCACTAGAATCGAGTCAGAACGTGTTTGGTGAACTGACCCTTTAATTCCTGAATGAGTTTGTTACAGAGCATCAAACCTCATCAAAGCTGTTACTTCAAATAACGTGTGTGTGTGTGTGTGTGTGTGTGTGTGTGTGTGTGTGTGTGTGTTAGTGCGGTTGTTACGAACTCTGTGCAGATAGTGTTTAATTAGACACACACACTTACTTAAATCTGCTATAATCAATATTTGAGTGAATATCAATGTGAAAAGAGGACGATCGGCTCAGTCTTCAACAGAACTCTACACTGTCAGCCCAGTGTTTTATGTCCAGACCATAACTTCTGGAGCCCATCACCAACGACAGATCTGCCTCTTAAAACTCTTCATCGCTCTTCTGTTTTGATGGAGAAGCTTCGACTGAAGCTTTGACAGACAACTGTCTTTCTGTGTTTTGTCCACAAGATGGCACAAAGTGCTGCTGAGAATCATCATCATCTGCAGTAATTTCTCACAATGACTTTTAGACAAACAAAGTCATTCATGTTTTCTCTGTGTAAAGTTAATCAAACTAAAATATTTGGATTCACTCTCATGCTGAGTCACCAAACTGCTGGTTTCTTCTTCTTCTTCTAACCTTTAACTGCAGCCGTCTCCAGCTGATTGTTTTCAGGTGGTTTCTCTCTTCGACCTCTCAGCAGGTGAAATCCATGTCCGCTGTTTGACTTGTCTCAAGTGTAAAACCTCCTCTTTCGGGACCAGTCAGACACCTCCCTGATGGGACTGCGTGATGGAGAGAATCTAGACGTCTGAAGCACACAACTGTTTTTGATCAGTTTAAGGACAGATATCAGAAAGGAACATATTAATATAAGAGACTCCAGTGTTCTGGTTATGCCTACAGGATGATTAGGGAAACAACTGCTGATGTGTTACACACACACAGAAGGAGTTCCTCTCAGCTATTAATAGAAGCTGCCCTGATTTCACCACCTGCTAAAAATAAACTCACCTCCACTGATTTTATACTACGCTGCTTGTTGTTTATTCAGCTTCCTGTGAGCTGTAATGAGCCTCGTGGACTGTAGCAGTGAGAAGGTCAGAGGTCGCAGCATGTCAGTAAGGTGGGAAGGTGTTTTTGTCACAAACACAGAAAGAGCCTGTTCATTTATTGAAATTCATTTACAGTAGTTGTTGGAGGATGTGTGCTCCTTCTTTAATTGGAACTATTAAAGTAATCGTGTGTGTGTGTGTGTGTGTGTGTGTGTGTGTGTGTGTGTGTTCATTTCCAATTATCTCCTCTGATGAATGATTCCCAGATTGCCTGCTTTCACTCAGATCTTCCCGCTGGCAGCAGCCGCCTCTCTGCGCCTCCTCTCCTGCAGATGAAGCTTTGATCTGCAGGAAGCAGACGCTGCGTTCACGTTCTCGCTCGCTACAGTTTTCGTTCGGACGATTTGTCACTTGTCCCCGTAAACGCTCGGTCTGTGAGAGGAGGCAGCACATCACACTGTAATTCAGAAAAATCTCATTCGGTTAGGTTGAATATTCCCAATGATGCAGCGGTCACTCGTCAGGTTGGTTCCCTGACAGAGGACGCTTGTCATTCTTTATACAAACTGTGTAATCACTGACTGGATTATGTTCTGATGCAGCGTAATTACCAACCATGATAGTAACCAAGCTGTCTGAGTGCTGAAGCACAACCATACAAAAGGAAAATCTGTTCATTCATGCTTTCTGCTCGCCGTCACACACTTCATATGTAGATTCAGTGAATTAAATACAGTAGCATGCTTCAGTACTTTATTCAGTAGAGTCTCTGGACAGGTTGACCCCAAACAACAAACCACTGCCAAACCTTTGTACTCCTATAAAATGTAGATAGTTTCTTAAAAAGAAGGTTTCTGACTCTACTTCCTGCTGTTTAAAGGAGCAATCTGCATAATTACTTCATTAAATAAACAGAAATCATATATTTACTGTATTTTATCCTTAACTAAAGCTTCTTACATCACAGTCTCAGCTACAGCCTCCCTCTGTCTCTCCCTCCAGGTGAATCATTTATAAATCACATTATCACTGCTCTACACTGTTTTGGCTCACACACACCAGTCTATTGTTAGCAGCTAGTGAAATGAGTGCAGCTTCTATAAATAACCAACAGGGACTCCGCCTGAGTGTGTGTGTGTGTGTGTGTGTGTGTGACCTGCTGGTGTGGTTTCAATAAACAGATGGCAGTTTTTCCCAAGGACATGTGCAGAGAGCAGAGCAGAGGAAGACAGTGTCGAGCATTTCAAAAGAAAAGAGGAGAGATGAGAAGGAAGAAAAGACGGCGACGAGCTGTTCGACGAGAGCAGGGACTCAAACCGGAACTAACACACGTGTGATGATTGTTACTGGACATTTAAAGTCAACAGTATTTGGTAATAACCAGCTACCACAACTCGAGAGCTGATCCCTTAGTTCACCTGAGAAATCACTCGTCGTCGTCGTCGTCGTCACACGGTGATAACGTCCAGCATGTGTCATGATCTGCTGCTTGTACCTTCTCTCAGCACGTTAACAACGTCCAGTTTGTCTGACGTTACAGTTTTTTCGTGGTTGTGTTTAGATGCTCACAGTTCTTGGTTAAGGTGGTTTGGCTTAACACAGTGTTTGTACAGCAGCTCACCTATCCCATGACCCCATGACCCCATGACTCTGTTTCCATCACTAATTACAGAATTTCATTCATTCTTAAAATGTGCTGCACTGGAACAAACATCTAATCAGTCAGTGGTTCCCATCCTATAAAATGCATTTGCTGTCTGTAAGCACCTTTTAGTACCTTTGGGGTGGGGGGGGGTGGGCTATATATGAACTATACATGTATCTATCACAGAACATTATGTGTGTGAGTGCAGCTAACATTATGTAATCTGTGTGTTAATGTGTGTGTGTCCTGCACTGAACCAGGTCCATTCAGCGTCTCCATTATCCTCCACTCTTTCACTCGCCCTCCTACACACACAGGACTTCTATCTTCACATGACTTCACATTGATTTCTTTTCTCTCCACAGTTTTTCTTTTCCTTCAGAAATTCAGAAGTAGTCCGAGACCTGGCGTCACTTATATAACTCTATACAGAGGCTCGCTGAAGGTTCTCAGAACGATTAGCTTACGTTAATTACAGCCATTTTAATTTAGTGAAATATTAAACATAACAAAAAAGAGGGGAAGACATCAGTGTGGAGAAGAACAGGACAACCACATCATGTGTCCTGTGCCTCCACCACGAGGCAGTGTTATCATATGGGCATGATCTCAACTCATTAGAGCAGCTTTTCATTTACTGGAGACAAAACCGAGGGCAGAACAAACCCTCAGACAAGCAGCAAGTGAGGATGTCTGCAGTAAAGCAGCTCCAGGGAGGAAACTCACCATTTGTTGTCTGCAGACTTCAGTCAGTCACTGACTGCAAAGGATTCTCGTCCAGGTATTAAAAATGACTTTGTCCCTGAAAATGGAGGCACTTCGCTTAGAATGGCTGTAATCCCTAAATAAATAAATGATTATTATTTTAATTAAATAAAGCTGGACTTGGATCTCATCTTGATTATTTCAAATCCACTGTGGTCATGTATAAAAGCGAAATCATAAAAACTCTGCCACTGTCCAAATACTTCTGGACAGTCTCTGTATATGTGGACATTTTCAAAATAAAAGTACTGACAAGCAAAAATGTGCAGAAACAAAACAAACAAGATAAACGATTTAAAAAGAACCAATAATAGACAATTAGACATGAACACGACTGATGATGATGATGATGGAGTGTCTCCAGGTGTGTGTGTGTGTGTGTGTGTGTGTGTGTGTGTGTGTGTGTGTGTGTGTGTGTGTTTTGTGATGTTTGACCTTGACTCCACAGTTTTCATTTTCTATCCTGTGCCCTTGGCGATGTGGTTGTCATGGAAACCACATCAGCTAGCAGGCTCATTGGCTGGTTGAGGAGGAGAGGAGACGCTGAAGTGTGTGTCGGTGTGTGTGTGTGTGTGTGTGTGTGTGTGTGTGTGTGTGTGTGTGTGTGTGTGTGTGTGCAGAGATCAATGGGGCTTTGTGGCTGACACACCTGTTCTATTGTGTTCTATTGTGTTCTTCTATTTTTTCAGTCACATTTCTGTTCCCAACACTGACCTTTCCTCACACACACACACACACACACACACACACACACACACATTTTTATTCTGTGACTTTTATCTTTTGCAAACCGAACAAACATCTGTTAATGTTGTTGTTTAAGGAACAGAAAGAAAAAGCACAGATCGTATTGGTGCTGATGATGCCGTTAAGCAGTTTGTGTGTTTATAGTTTCTCTTTGTAAAGGTTCAGATTAAAGTTGGTTAAAAATACATTTTTTCTCCTTTAGACTTTTATTCATGTCATATTTTCTCCTGTATGATCAAAATAAATGAGCCTCAAGTGTCAAGAGCACATTTTAAAGACCTGGAAGATAGAACCTGAACTTAACAACGATAACAACAAGTAAAATAGTAAAATAAAAAAATAGTAAAATAATAAAATAATAAAATAGTCAAATAGTAAAATAATAAAATAGTAAAAAAAATAAAATAATAAAATAGACAAAATAGTAAAATAGTAAAATAATAAAATAGTAAAATAATAAAATAGTAAAATAATAAAACGTAAAAAATAAATAATAAATAATAAAATACCAAATAGTAAAATAGAAATCATAAAATATAAAATAAAAAATAAAAATAAAAAAAAAAAAAAAATAGAAATAAAAAAAAAAAAAAAAATAAAAATAGAAATTATAAATATATAGTAAAATTTATAAAATGAAAATAAAACGTAATAATAACATAGTTAAAAAATAAAATAATAAAATGAGAAAAAAGAAAGGAAGGAGCAGTGGAAGAAAGTAAGGTGGGAAAGAAGAGATGAAGAGAGGAGTGAAAGGAAGGGGAAAGAAGTACAAAAAGGAAGGATAAAAGAGGAAGAATAGAAGTACGGAGAAGAGGAATAAGAAGAACGAGGACGAGAGACGGAAGAGAGAAAGGATGAGAAGGAAGAGAGAAGGAAGAGAGCAAGGAGGTAAGAGAGAAGAGAGAAGGAAGAGCGAAGGAAGAGAAGTGGGCGACTAGCGAGGAAATCAGTAGAAGGAAGAGAAGAGGATAGAGAAAGAAGGAGAGGAAAGTGAGGGAAGGAAGAGAACGATGTAGAGCGAATGGATAGGGGCGAGTCGAAGGGAGAAGAGCGAAGGGAAGAGAGCTGAAGGAGAGCGAATAGGAAGGAAAGAGTCGAAGGAAGAGAGAAAGTATAGATGCAGAAGGCATATAGAGAAGAAGAGAGGAAGAGAGAAGGGAAGCGAGAGAAGCGCGAAGGTAGCGAATGAATAGCGAAGATCGAGGAAAGAGAGGAAGAGCGAGAAGGACTAGAGAAGCCGAAGGAAGAGGAAGCGATGAAGAAGAGAGAAGGTAAGGGAATGAAGAGAGAGGAAGAGCGAAGAGAGAAGGAGGAAAGAGAGAAGGAACGAGAGAAGAGAGATAGAAGAGGAGATCAGACATGAGGATAGAGAGACCGGAAGAGGAGAGGAAAGAGAGAAGGAAGATAAAGAGCGAGAACGGGAAGAGAAGACGAAGACGTAGCGAAGAGAGAGAAGGGAAGAAGAGAAGAGAGAGAAAAGAGAGACGTAAGGATAGACGGTGCAGTGGAGCGAGATCTCTGAAGAGGAAGATATAAGAGAGAGATGTAATAGAGAAGAGCGAGAAGGAACGAGCTAAGATGAGAGTAGGAGTAGAATTAAGACTATATACTTATTTCATAATCTAATCTCACATATATACGATAGGAGAGAATGCTCAGAAACGAAATCATACGCTAGAGTAATCTGCAGCCTCATCTCTCATCCTGCTCTCCTTCTTCTCATCTTAATATCCGTCCCTATCCTCATCATCTCATCTCTCTTACTCTACCTCTCTCTATACTATTACTCTCTCCTCTCTCCTTCATTCTATAATTCCTCTCTACTCCTCTTATCTATCCTCCTCTCTCCTCCTTCCTCCTCTCCTTCCTCTCTCCTTCCTCTCTCCTTCCTTCCTCCTCTCTCCTTCCTCTCTCCTCTCCTCCCCTCTCTCTCCTTCCTCTCTCCTTCCTCTCTCCTTCCTCTCTCCTTCCTCTCTCCTCTCTCCTTCCTCCCTCCTCTCTCCTTCCTCCTCTCTCCTTCCTCCTCTCTCCTTCCTCCCCCCCCCCCCCAGCTTGGCGTTGCACCCAGAGCGCTCCCTGGTGGCGACCGGTCAGGTGGGGAAGGATCCTTATGTGTGTGTGTGGGACACCTTCACCGCTCAGACCGTCTCTCTGCTTCATGACGGACACACACACGGCATCGCCTGCCTGGCGTTCAGTGCTGACGGACAGGTGACACCAGCTGATACCGTCTCTACACACTGACTGTTTTTCTTTTTTCACCTTTTTATGGCTGCTGTTTGTTTGTTTGTTTGTTTGTTTGTTTGTTTCCTTCAACCTGTGGCTGTTCAAATGAAACCCAGCTCAGTGTGTCCTCAGAGACCAATCAATAAACTGGGCGTGGGCGGCACTCACAGTTCGTGTCTGCTTCAGTCAGTCTCACCTCAGAAAACCTCCACGAAGTAAAGAAGGAAACCTTAGTCCCATTGGATCTGACTTTTCTTTGTAATTCTTCATTTACAGACATCGACATATTTGTTGGAACCTACAGTTTCCTATCAGAATGAAAGAGAGTGATCTTAGAGTTGTATTGAAATAATCCAACCTGCGACTGTGAACTGTGCTAAACCTGGTTTGAGACTGATGGTAAACAGCCAGCAGCACTTGTTAACATATAAATGAGTAAAGAACCAGATTTCAACTGTCAGAGTCGCAGCTGAGGTAGAAAATAGCTGAAACTCGCTCTGCTAATAAAGTGAAGTCTGATTAATTAAGTGTTCCTCAACTGGCCGACTGTAAAACAAAGATCCAGAAACTGAATCGGGCTGAGTTGTGGCTCCAGAACTGTTGTGTCGGCAGTTTTTGCTTCTGGCTGAGACTTGAGTCACGATGACTTAAGAGGTTTGAGTAAATCAGAGTAAACACAGAATCAATAAAATAATCATAAATCCAACTTAATAATAAATCAAGAGCTCAGGTTCTGGGTGCAGCTGATTTATTATTAATGTGGAGCACAGAGTCTGAACCTGGAGCTCTGTTTTATTCTTTCTGTGCTGCTGCTGCTGCTGCTCAGGAAATTCAGATTCAGAGAGAAGCAGAAGCAAAAACCTGCTCCGTCTGAAGCAGATGTAAAAAGAAAACCTTGAACTGGACGTTTAAATCCAAGTGCTGCAGCTTCACATGAGATGAATGATGCTCCCAGACTGAAACACTACCTGTCTGTTTCATTGATAGATGCACAGGTGTGAGGATTTTGAGGAGAGAAATGATCTTTTATTCAGTTTCTGTCATTAATCACACGTTTCCACTTAACAACAACCAGAGCCAAGAGTCATCAGAAAAACCCACTGTAACTGGTCCGTCTCTGCTCTCACAGTCCTCCAGCTGCAGCCACACTCTGCTAAATGCTCTGCTAACCGCTGTTCACCTAAATCTAAATTCTGATGCTTTTCCTGAATCCTCACAGTCAAAACTAGATTTTTTGTAATTTACTATTGTCTGACCTCATTCACTCAGTAAAGCGGGCGACACTAGTAGTAATAAAGAGTAGTTTGATATATAAAAAGGGCCAAGTAACTAAAGTGGTAGCAGTAACTAAAGTGGTAGCAGTAACTAAAGTGGTAGCAGTAACTAAAGTGGTAGCAGTAACTAAAGTGATGAATGGGAGTTTTAATATGAATTAAATATACTGGTTCATTTGTAGAACTATCCTATTAATATAATTCATAAAAAGTCTAATTGAATCTACACCACCGTCCTTTCACTGTCACAAAGCAGCGGTTGGTGTTTCCTGGTCAGTCACGTGATTTGTCTCTAAACCACATGTTGGACATGATCAGACGGGAGGTTTTCTGTGTGTCCTGTCTGCAGTTCGTTTCCCTTTGTCTCACTCGTTTGTTGCTCTCTCTGCTCTCCAGCGCTTGGCCTCGGTCGGCCTCGATGCCAAGAACACAGTGTGTATCTGGGAGTGGAAGAGAGGGAAGGTCCTGGCTACAGCCACCGGACACTCAGACAGGGTGAGTGTGTGTGTGTGTGTGTGTGTGTGTTACACACAAGCGTTAATATGTTTTTAATGAATATGTTCTTCATGTCCGCCAGATCTTCGACATCTGCTGGGATCCGTTTCAACAGAACCGCCTGGTGAGCTGTGGAGTCAAACACATCAAGGTAACACAGCTCTGATCCGGTAGAGTCACTCACACGAGGACTCGCAGACTGAAGTGGTTTCCAGTAATTCCCAGTTTCCTCTCGTAGTTCTGGTCTCTGTGTGGAAACGCTCTCACTCCAAAGAGGGGGATTTTTGGGAAGACGGGGGACTTGCAGACCATCCTGTGTGTAGCGTCAGCTAAAGATGACGTCACGTACTCTGGAGCCCTGAACGGGGACATTTACGTCTGGAAGGGACTGAACCTGATCCGAACGGTTCAGGCTGCTCACGGGGTGAGTCTCAAACCTGCTGAAGGTTGGATGTCACTGTAAAGCTGCTGTCTGTGAGACAACTGTGGTTAGATTTCAATCAGCCATTTAGTGCTACTACAGTACTACTACAGTACTACTACAGCACTACTACTACAGTACTACTACACTACTACTACAGTACTACTACACTACTACTACAGTACTACTACTAAAGTACTACTACAGTACTACTACAGTACTACTACTACTAAAGTACTACTACACTATTACTACAGTACTACTACAGTACTACTACACTATTACTACAGTACTACTACTAAAGTACTACTACTACTAAAGTACTACTACACTATTACTACAGTACTACTACAGTACTACTACAGTACTACTACACTATTACTACAGTACTACTACTACACTACTACTACAGTACTACTACAGTACTACTACACTACTACTACAGTACTACTACACTACTGCTACAGTACTACTACTACAGTACTACTACAGTACTACTACAGTACTACTACTACACTACTACTACACTACTACTACAGTACTACTACACTACTACTACAGTACTACTACAGTACTACTACAGTACTACTACACTATTACTACAGTACTACTACACTACTACTACAGTACTACTACAGTACTACTACACTATTACTACAGTACTACTACACTATTACTAAAGTACTACTACAGTACTACTACAGTACTACTACAGCACTACTACTACAGTACTACTACTACTAAAGTACTACTACACTATTACTACAGTACTACTACAGTACTACTACACTATTACTACAGTACTACTACTAAAGTACTACTACAGCACTACTACTACAGCACTACTACAGTACTACTACAGCACTACTACTACAGTACTACTACAGTACTACTACAGTACTACTACACTACTACTACTAAAGTACTACTACAGTACTACTACACTACTACTACAGTACTACTACACTACTACTACAGTACTACTACACTACTACTACTAAAGTACTACTACAGTACTACTACACTACTACTTCAGTACTACTACTACAGTACTACTACAGTACTACTACACTACTACTACAGTACTACTACACTACTACTACAGTACTACTACAGTACTACTACACTATTACTACAGTACTACTACACTACTACTACAGTACTACTACTAAAGTACTACTACAGCACTACTACTACAGTACTACTACAGTACTACTACAATACTACTAAAGTACTACTACAGCACTACTACTACAGCACTACTACTACAGTACTACTACAGTACTACTACAGTACTACTACACTATTACTACAGTACTACTACACTACTACTACAGTACTACTACTAAAGTACTACTACAGCACTACTACTACAGTACTACTACAGTACTACTACACTATTACTACAGTACTACTACTAAAGTACTACTACAGCACTACTACTACAGCACTACTACTACAGTATTACTATTGCAGTACTACTACAGTACTACTACAGCACTACTACTACAGCACTACTACTACAGCACTACTACAGTACTACTACTACAGTACTACTACAGTACTACTACACTATTACTACAGTACTACTACTAAAGCACTACTACAGTACTACTACACTATTACTACAGTAATACCACTAAAGTACTACTACAGCACTACTACACTATTACTACAGTAATACCACTAAAGTACTACTACAGCACTACTACTACAGTACTACTACTACAGTACTACTACAGCACTACTACAGTACTACTACTACAGTATTACTATTGCAGTACTACTACAGTACAACTACACTATTACTACAGTACTACTACAGCACTAATACAGTACTACTACACTATTACTACAGTACTACTACAGCACTACTACTACAGTACTACTACAGTACTACTACACTATTACTACAGTACTACTACTAAAGTACTACTACAGCACTACTACTACAGTATTACTATTGCAGTACTACTACAGTACTACTACAGCACTACTACACTATTACTACAGTACTACTACAGTACTACTACAGTACTACTACAGCACTACTACTACAGCACTACTACAGTACTACTACTACAGTACTACTACACTATTACTACAGTACTACTACTAAAGCACTACTACAGTACTACTACACTATTACTACAGTACTACTACTAAAGTACTACTACAGCACTACTACTACAGTACTACTACACTACTACTACACTATTACTACAGTACTACTACTAAAGTACTACTACAGCACTACTACTACAGCACTACTACTACAGCACTACTACAGTACTACTACTACAGCACTACTACTACTACAGTACTACTATTACAGTACTACTACACTATTACTACAGTACTACTACAGTACTACTACAGTACTACTATTACAGTACTACTACAGTGCTACTACACTATTACTACAGTACTACTACTAAAGTACTACTACAGCACTACTACTACAGCACTACTACAGCACTACTACAGTACTACTGCAGTACTACTACACTATTACTACAGTACTCTTACACTATTACTACAGCACTACTACAGCACTACTACTACAGCACTACTACAGTACTACTACTACAGTACTACTACACTATTACTACAGTACTATTACTAAAGTACTACTACAGCACTACTACAGCACTACTACTACAGTACTACTACACTATTACTACAGTACTCTTACACTATTACTACAGTACTACTACAGCACTACTACTACACTACTACTACAGTACTACTACAGTACTAATACTGTATGTACTATGTGTGTGTGTGTGTGTGTGTGCAGGCTGGCATCTTCAGCATGTATTCCTGTGAGGAGGGTTTTGCCACAGGAGGCAGAGACGGCTGCATCCGACTGTGGGATGTGGATTTTAAGCCGATCACTAAGATCGACCTGCGAGAGGCTGAGCAGGGATACAAAGGTACGTGTCAGGTTTCATATGATCAGAGTTCAGTGTTCACTTCATTAGAGGATAACACCTGGTGAAGAACGAGTTCAAATGAGATAAAGGTAAGAACAGTACGGAGACCTGGACCTCACTGACCTGTTAAGGAGCGCTCTGACGGGTTGTTGAAATCTTGTCTTTAACCTGGAGAAACCCACTGAGGTTCAACAATCTCTAGTCTCAAGTCAAACTCCCCCTCATCAGCTCCGTCTGTCTCCTGGAGAAAACAATCAAGAGACAAAGGCTTTTGGAAATCGCCCCGGGCTCTTCTGAATAAGTGCAGAGCAGGTGACTGCTCACCTCGTTTCCGTCTGTCTTCACACAGACGTTTGAAGAAGTTCACCCGTCACCTTCCGTCTCTACTCAGAGTCAGAATGACCTGATTCTCTGTCTCTTTCTGTTCGAGGAGAACTTTTCAGTAGCGAGAGGAGCAGACGTGTGAAAGTTTGTCATGTTCAGCAGGAGAAGGGAACTGACCTGATTTGGTAAAGAACCCAGAGGTGGTGAGTGTCTGAGCTTTGCTGCTTCCTTTAACTCCAGCAGCAGCAGGAGGAGACGTGTTGCTTTAGAAAAGCTCCGGTGTGAACCTTTAAGCCCCCGGCCTCCTTTTTATGTCTCCTCTCTGAAGATTTCTGACGTCTCTGTTCCCAGTCAGAGCTGGGAATCTCCTCGCTTGGAGAAGTTGGAGGCAGTGGAAGGGAAACGCTTTGACCTCTCAAAGGGCTTCAGAGGAAGTTACGATGGATTGACCCCTTCACATGTGTTTTCACACTCTCTCTTCTCTGGAGGTGAGAAATGTTGAGGTTTGTCCTGAACGAGCAGAATGACATGAGGAGAAACCTCCACGTGAAATGACTTTTTCAAATCTCATTTCCTCTGATTTAATAAGGAGACGTTTTCCTCGCTGCTGCCTTCGAGCTCCTCTTAACACTTTTGAGATGACAAATCCAAAATCTCTCCTACGCCTCTCTTACAGCGTGCAACGTTCATCCTGTTTAGGAAAAAAAACACTTTCCCAATTATTTCCAATTTGCCTCAAACTCCTGTGCTATGTGGCTGCGCTGGCCCGTGAACCCCGAGGGAGGAGTTTCTAACACAGTTACAGGAAACATGGCACGCTGAGTCATGCTACCAGCTACAGCAGACGCTCTAATTGGAGGGAGCTGTGCTGCTTATTAACTTTTAGATCCTGGAGAACAGGACTTTGATGATGAGGTTTGCAGGAGGACAAAATCATCTGTTCTCCAGCAGGAAGCAGTCAGGCGAGTTTCACTTAACATCACAACAGCATGTCAGAAAAGAAAAGTGCCACCATGACGAAGCAAATCACTGCTCGCGTCGGGGCTCGTCCGCCTCTAAACCTCGAGTCCAAACACTTTGGGCGGGTTTTACAGGCGTCTCCCTGTCCTCTGAGACGAATCCACAGCTTCTGATGTTGATGAGTCTTTGCTTCTGTATCTAGTAACTTCTGGATCCGTGTGCTGATCGTCTGATGGTGTCTGATCCTGCTTTGGATAAAACTGATCCAGTTTCCAGAGAGCCTTCTCGGTTAGAGCCGTGGTTTCAGAATTACAGTTTGACGTGTTCCACAACAGCTGCAGGTTGATTCACTGAACGAGCTGTGATGAATGGATCAAACCCTCCTTATTAACATCATCTGAACGTGAGCTCCAGTGGATCAAAGTTACAGGATCAATTTTCTTTCTGACTGACTAAAAGTTTTTCACAGTCTGTGAATCCTGAAACTGATTTAAATCTGTGAAACATTCAAAGAAACGATTTATCTTCACCGCTCACACACACTAGATCACTGATCCAGTGACTTCATTCCTTCCCTATCCTCTATCCTGGCTGTAGATCTCAGTGGGACAGTGGAGGTTAGTTTAATGACTCATTATTTATAATTGACTGATATTTCCTGGTCGTTAACTGGAGCTAACGAGCTGCAGGTCGAACCACAAACACCTCCTAATCAATAATCATTGATCTGACTCAGTCTCTCCTTTATTCTTGACGTTCATGTTCCACTTGTATTGACCTCCTCATCACCGCCTTCTCTCTTCATCTGCTCTAAATCTGTTTCTGTCTTTTCTACTTTCTTCGCTTTGATTCACCCTTTTCTTTCTCTGACTGTTCCGTCTCCATCTTGTCCTTTTCTTTCTCTGACTGTTCTGTCTCCATCTTGTCCTTTTCTTTCTCTGACTGTTCTGTCTCCATCTTGTCCTTTTCTTTCTCTGACTGTTCCGTCTCCATCTTGTCCTTTTCTTTCTCTGACTGTTCTGTCTCCATCTTGTCCTGTTCTTTCTCTGACTGTTCTGTCTCCATCTTGTCCTTTTCTTTCTCTGACTGTTCTGTCTCCATCTTGTCCTTTTCTTTCTCTGACTGTTCTGTCTCCATCTTGTCCTTTTCTTTCTCTGACTGTTCTGTCTCCATCTTGTCCTTTTCTTTCTCTGACTGTTCCTTCTCCATCTTGTCCTTTTCTTTCTCTGACTGTTCCGTCTCCATCTTGTCCTTTTCTTTCTCTGACTGTTCCGTCTCCATCTTGTCCTTTTCTTTCTCTGACTGTTCCGTCTCCATCTTGTCCTTTTCTTTCTCTGACTGTTCTGTCCTCCTCTTGTCTTTTCTTTCTCTGACTGTTCTGTCTCCATCTTGTCCTTTTCTTTCTCTGACTGTTCCGTCTCCATCTTGTCCTTTTCTTTCTCTGACTGTTCGTCTCCATCTTGTCCTTTTCTTTCTCTGACTGTTCCGTCTCCATCTTGTCCTTTCTTCTCTGACTGTTCTGTCTCCATCTTGTCCTTTTCTTTCTCTGACTGTTCTGTCTCCATCTTGTCCTTTTCTTTCTCTGACTGTTCTGTCTCCATCTTGTCCTTTTCTTTCTCTGACTGTTCTGTCTCCATCTTGTCCTTTTCTTTCTCTGACTGTTCCGTCTCCATCTTGTCCTTTTCTTTCTCTGACTGTTCTGTCTCCATCTTGTCCTTTTCTTCTCTGACTGTTCCGTCTCCATCTTGTCCTTTTCTTCTCTGACTGTTCCGTCTCCATCTTGTCCTTTTCTTTCTCTGACTGTTCCGTCTCCATCTTGTCCTTTTCTTTCTCTGACTGTTCCGTCTCCATCTTGTCCTTTTCTTTCTCTGACTGTTCTGTCTCCATCTTGTCCTTTTCTTTCTCTGACTGTTCTGTCTCCATCTTGTCCTTTTCTTTCTCTGACTGTTCCGTCTCCATCTTGTCCTTTTCTTTCTCTGACTGTTCGTCTCCATCTTGTCCTTTTCTTTCTCTGACTGTTCCGTCTCCATCTTGTCCTTTTCTTTCTCTGACTGTTCGTCTCCATCTTGTCCTCTGACTGTTCGTCTCATTGTCCTTTCTCTGACTGTTCTGTCTCCATCTTGTCCTTTTCTTTCTCTGACTGTTCCGTCTCCATCTTGTCCTTTTCTTTCTCTGACTGTTCCGTCTACCATCTTGTCCTTTTTCTTCTCTGACTGTTCCGTCTCCATCTTGTCCTTTTCTTTCTCTGACTGTTCTGTCCTCCATCTTGTCCTTTTCTTTCTCTGACTGTTCTGTCTCCCATCTTGTCCTTTTCTTTCTCTGACTGTTCCGTCTCCATCTTGTCCTGTTCTTCTCTGACTGTTCCGTCTCCATCTTGTCCTTTTCTTTCTCTGACTGTTCCGTCTCCATCTTGTCCTTTTCTTTCTCTGACTGTTCTGTCTCCATCTTGTCCTTTTCTTTCCTTGACTGTCTCCATCTTGTCCTTTTCTTTCTCTGACTGTTCTGTCTCCATCTTGTCCTTTTCTTTCTCTGACTGTTCTGTCTCCATCTTGTCCTTTTCTTTCTCTGACTGTTCCGTCTCCATCTTGTCCTTTTCTTTCTCTGACTGTTCTGTCTCCATCTTGTCCTTTTCTTTCTCTGACTGTTCTGTCTCCATCTTGTCCTTTTCTTTCTCTGACTGTTCTGTCTCCATCTTGTCCTTTTCTTTCTCTGACTGTTCTGTCTCCATCTTGTCCTTTTCTTTCTCTGACTGTTCTGTCTCCATCTTGTCCTTTTTTCTCTGACTGTTCTGTCTCCATCTTGTCCTTTTCTTTCTCTGACTGTTCTGTCTCCATCTTGTCCTTTTCTTTCTCTGACTGTTCTGTCTCCATCTTGTCCTTTTCTTTCCTTGACTGTTCTGTCTCCATCTTGTCCTTTTCTTTCTCTGACTGTTCCGTCTCCATCTTGTCCTTTCTTTCTCTGACTGTTCCGTCTCCATCTTGTCCTTTTCTTTCTCTGACTGTTCCGTCTCCATCTTGTCCTTTTCTTTCTCTGACTGTTCCGTCTCCATCTTGTCCTTTTCTTCTCTGACTGTTCCGTCTCCATCTTGTCCTTTTCTTTCTCTGACTGTTCCGTCTCCATCTTGTCCTTTTCTTTCTCTGACTGTTCCGTCTCCATCTTGTCCTTTTCTTTCTCTGACTGTTCCGTCTCCATCTTGTCCTTTTCTTTCTCTGACTGTTCCGTCTCCATCTTGTCCTTTTCTTTCTCTGACTGTTCCGTCTCCATCTTGTCCTTTTCTTTCTCTGACTGTTCCGTCTCCATCTTGTCCTTTTCTTTCTCTGACTGTTCCGTCTCCATCTTGTCCTTTTCTTTCTCTGACTGTTCCGTCTCCATCTTGTCCTTTTCTTTCTCTGACTGTTCCGTCTCCATCTTGTCCTTTTCTTTCTCTGACTGTTCCGTCTCCATCTTGTCCTTTTCTTTCTCTGACTGTTCTGTCTCCATCTTGTCCTTTTCTTTCTCTGACTGTTCCGTCTCCATCTTGTCCTTTTCTTTCTCTGACTGTTCCGTCTCCATCTTGTCCTTTTCTTTCTCTGACTGTTCCGTCTCCATCTTGTCCTGTTCTTTCTCTGACTGTTCTGTCTCCATCTTGTCCTGTTCTTTCTCTGACTGTTCTGTCTCCATCTTGTCCTTTTCTTTCTCTGACTGTTCTGTCTCCATCTTGTCCTTTTCTTTCTCTGACTGTTCCGTCTCCATCTTGTCCTTTTCTTTCTCTGACTGTTCCGTCTCCATCTTGTCCTTTTCTTTCTCTGACTGTTCCGTCTCCATCTTGTCCTTTTCTTTCTCTGACTGTTCCGTCTCCATCTTGTCCTTTTCTTTCTCTGACTGTTCCGTCTCCATCTTGTCCTTTTCTTTCTCTGACTGTTCTGTCTCCATCTTGTCCTTTTCTTTCTCTGACTGTTCTGTCTCCATCTTGTCCTTTTCTTTCTCTGACTGTTCTGTCTCCATCTTGTCCTTTTCTTTCTCTGACTGTTCTGTCTCCATCTTGTCCTTTTCTTTCTCTCCTCCTTCTCTTTTCTCTTGTCATCACTTCTTGTCTCCTCCAGCACATTTTGTTTTTCTATTCATCTCCTTTCTTCTTCTCTCCTCTTCTTTGTTGCAGCGTTTCTCTTGTATCTCCTCAGACTTTCTTTCTATGTTAATCCAATGCTCTTCTTTCTCCCCCAGGTTTGTCTATTCGCAGTGTCTGCTGGCGAGCCGACCGGATCCTGGCAGGAACTCAGGACAGCGAGATCTTCGAGGTGAGAAAGAGGCTGCAGAGTTTAACAACTCCTCATTGACCAAAACCAGTCATTTATAATAAGCTGATAATAAAAGGTTTGACATTGACAAAGCTAAGAAAAAATATAACACATTGAAGTTTTTGAATCATTAATAAATGAATCAAACATTTCTATTAATAATTTAATTAAAATTCCATAGTTATTGTGTAGCTGAAGTAAACTGTGACTTCCAACTCATTTAAACTATTAATCCTGGTTTTATTCTAGATTTTTCACTGAAGTGTTTTAGTTGCACATGTGGTTTAAGATGTGAAACATTAACAAACCACGGCTCTGACAGCAGCTGCAGAGCCACAGGTCGGATCTGAGTCAGGTCTAGAACCACAAAGGAGAGTGGACCAGATCTGATTTGACCTGGTCTGATCAGATCTGACTCAAAGATCTAAATTTCTCCGTCTGTGTCACGTGATGTCTAACAAATGTATTCAACTAAGACTTGTCTGTATCTGTCCAGGTGATGGTGAGGGACCGGGACAAACCGCTGCTGATAATGCAGGGACACAGTGAGGGCGAGCTCTGGGCGCTGGATGTGCACCCGAAAAAACCTCTGGCTGTGACTGGCAGTGACGACCGCTCCGTCAGGTCAGTATGACACACAGGTCTCAAGTGTCCAGGAGCCAGGGGAAGTGTTCATCTGACCAAGAACGTCTGTCTGTGTGTTGTCAGGGTGTGGAGTCTGGTGGATCACGCCCTCATCGCTCGATGTAACATGGAGGAGGCGGTGCGGAGCGTGGCGTTCAGCGTGGACGGATCCCAACTGGCTCTGGGCATGAAGGATGGATCCTTCACTGTGCTGAGAGTCAGGTAACACACACACACACAGTTCAACAGAGCGCTGTGTTTGGTTGTCATGTGGTGTTAACACTCTGTTCTCCACCCATCAGAGACATGACAGAAGTGGTTCACATCAAAGACAGGAAGGAGGTGATACATGAGATGAAGTTTTCTCCAGATGGAGCGTATCTCGCCGTCGGTTCCAACGATGGACTGGTGGACATCTACACTGTCCCCCAGAGATACAAGAAG
Source organism: Anabas testudineus (assembly GCF_900324465.2). Taxonomy (NCBI): domain Eukaryota; kingdom Metazoa; phylum Chordata; class Actinopteri; order Anabantiformes; family Anabantidae; genus Anabas; species Anabas testudineus. Next base: position 20,867,095 of record NC_046624.1, read on the forward strand.
GTAGGAGAGGAGCCGCGTCAGCAAGCGACGACAGACTTAAACATGACACAGCGTGAACACAAAGCTCCTCTAGACTTCACTTCAGTGCTGGTGCTCCTTCATTTCCAGGTAGGCGAGTGCAGTAAATCCTCCAGTTTCATCACTCACCTCGACTGGTCTCTGGACAGCAAAATCCTGCAGACCAACGACGGCGCTGGAGAACGTCTCTTCTACCGAATGCCCAGTGAGTCTGTGCCGCCTCATGATGTCCTTTTTTAGGTAGATGGTGGTGAACAATGAATTAATGCAGAGATATTCTGAGAACGAGGTGCAATGTGCTGAACTGAAACTTTCACACTCACAATAACCTGGTTCTGGGACACAATGAATGAATGTGGTTAATTTAATATAATAAACTGAAAATGATCAACTGTGGACATTTAATTATTCCTTTATAGGTTTCCATGTGTACTTACTGTACTTCTACATTTATTTAACAATAATAATAATTGTCCTTCTTTTAATTTGATGTCCATGTCCAGGAGTGGACATGAAACAGGTTCCTTCTTGTATCCTAAGTCTTTTCTTGCAGAATGTGTCAAGATGCCAAAAATCCACTGTCAGATAAGCACAACTGCTCCCACCCACACAGTCAGATTCATGCATGTATTCATGAACTGGATGTGATGGTATTTCTCTGGTGGACCTGGGACACGGACTAGGACACCAACACACACTCATGCAGTGATGTTATGACAGGAAAGAACGAGACAGACTCACAGACACAGAGACTGACTGAGACATTTAGTTTAGTTTTTTAAAACAATAATTAGAAATTTAAAGAGTTTACATCTGACAGATTTGGAGACACCCGTGGTTACCATGGCAACAGCGGTCCCCGTTTATCCGAGATCAGAGCAGATATTAGAGCAGCTGGTCGTTCTGATCCCAGTGCAGCCAAACAAACTCAGGTTGTTTTAATGAAGCAGTCAGTCAATAATAATCACAGCAGCAGGACATATTGAAGGAGCTGGAGGTGTGCAGCTCCTAATCTAACAGCTCCGTACGTTTCATCACTGATCTCATCCACCGACAATAAAAAGGAACTAAATGACGGCTGTGTTGTTCTGGAGAAGATGCTTTGACGAAGGATGCCGATAATTTCATTAACAATCACTTTGTTTCCTGTGACTGCTTCACAGCAGCAGCAGCAGGTGGAGGTGTTAGCATTAGGTAACCAACCAACGACGCAGGAGGAGTCAGAAGCCTGGAGGAACACAGTCTGCTAATGTATGTAAGACAGCAGCAGCGTTCCCCTTTAATCCAGCCTGGGAATAGTGAACACCACTGCAGAGAAATGCAAAAATGAGGGTTTGAGTTAGTGAACGTACAACTTTGAGAGAGAGAAAGAAAAGACTCGACGATGACGCCACAGACGACAGAGCTGCAGGATCCTGGACGTGTGGAGCTGAAGATTCAAATCTGCACCCTCCGTTCTTTTCCTGCACTCACCAGTGATTAATGTGATGATGTCATCAGCGTCTGTAGAGGAGTCAGTTCTCTCCTCTTTCTCCTGCAGTGGGGAAGCCGGTCAGTAAGGAGGAGGTCAAAGGTCAGCGATGGGCGTCCTGGAGTGGCGTCCTGGGTCCAGAGGTCAGTGGCATCTGGCCAAAATATTCAGATCTCAGTGAAATCAACGCTGTGGACGCAAATCACTCTGCTGCTGTGCTCGTCACTGGGGACGACCTGGGCCTGGTGAAACTCTACCGCTTCCCCTGTCTGAGGAAAGGTCTGTCTCCCTGTCTCTCTGTCTTTTTGTCTCTCTCTCTCCCTGTCTCTCTGTCTTTTTGTCTCTCTCTCTCTCTGTCTCTCTGTCTTTTTGTCTCTCTCTCTCTCTGTCTCTCTGTCTTTTTGTCTCTCTCTCTGTCTTTTTGTCTCTCTGTCTTTTTGTCTCTCTCTCTCTGTCTCTCTGTCTTTTTGTCTCTCTCTCTCTCTGTCTCTCTGTCTTTTTGTCTCTCTCTCTCTCTGTCTCTCTGTCTTTTTGTCTCTCTCTCTGTCTTTTTGTCTCTCTGTCTTTTTGTCTCTCTCTCTCTGTCTCTCTGTCTTTTTGTCTCTCTCTCTCTGTGTCTTTCTGTCTTTTTGTCTCTTTCTGTCTCTCTCTGTCTCTCCCTGTCTCTCTGTCTTTTTGTCTCTCTCTCTCCCTGTCTCTCTGTCTTTTTGTCTCTCTCTCTGTCTTTTTGTCTCTCTGTCTTTTTGTCTCTCTCTCTCTGTCTCTCTGTCTTTTTGTCTCTCTGTCTTTCTGTCTTTTTGTCTCTCTCTCTCTGTGTCTCTCTGTCTTTTTGTCTCTCTCTGTCTCTCTGTCTTTTTGTCTCTCTCTCTCTCTGTCTTTCTGTCTTTTTGTCTCTCTCTCTCTGTCTCTCTGTCTTTTTGTCTCTCTCTCTCTCTGTCTCTCTGTCTTTTTGTCTCTCTCTCTCTCTGTCTTTCTGTCTTTTTGTCTCTCTGTCTCTCTGTGTCTTTCTGTCTTTTTGTCTCTCTGTTTCTCTCTCTCTCTGTCTCTCTCTGTCTTTCTGTCTTTTTGTCTCTCTGTCTCTAGTGTCTTTGTCTGGTTGCTACATTATGTGTGCTTTTCCCAGGAGCTAAATTCAAGAAGTACGTCGGCCACTCGGCCCACGTCACCAACGTCCGCTGGTCACATGACCTGCAGTGGGTGCTGACCACAGGTGGAGCTGATCACGCCCTGTTCCAGTGGAGGTTTCTACCAGAGTCAGTCATGAATGGAGGACTGGACATCAACATACAAGGTACGAAACAGGAAGCAGGGACAGGAGGAGTAGGAAACACAACAGATTATTTATTATTATTATTATTATTATTACTAATTAAGGAACTTTAAGGTTTCTATAAAGAGAGTAATCGTCCTGCTGAGTTAAGGATCCCTTAATAAATACATGTGATAAGTGAAACATTCAGATATTACATATACATAGATACTTATTTCCAAATTGATATCAGATCATCTTTTAAAGTCCAGTGGTTTCAGGTTTTCTCCAGGTACAGTTCAGGGTTTCACGGGTGGTCCAAGGTTGAGCATGATGATAGTTACAGGATTCAGGGTCCCTGAAGTAATTCAGAACTGTTTTTTTATTAGTTACAGGTTTGTGGTTCCAGGCTTTTCTTCAGATGGTCGTGTGTGTTTCCTGTAGTGTTTCAAGGTTTTGTGGTCTTTCTGAGTCTTGGTAAATGTCATGAAGTGGTTTTAAAAGTGGATCCTGGATTTCTTAAAGATACTTCGGGAAGGGGATTGCATGACTGGTTTTGGGTCTCAGAGGACCTCGTAAATGTTCAGTGAGCCTTCAGAGCCTGAATCTTTCTTGTGTGTGTCCATTAGGTCAAAGAGGAGCTGAGGAGTGGTTCTACAGTGTTTCGATGTTTGTGTTCATCTCATCTTCTCTGTCTGTGGTTCCTCTGTAGACAGTCATGGTGACTCCAACAGTGAAGAGTCAGACAGCGACATGTCAGACGTCCCAGAGCTCGACTCCGACATTGAGCAGGAAACGCAGATCACCTACGACAGACAGGTACGACCTACCTGACAGGTGTAGCTACGAATGTTTTTACTGCAGAGTGTATTTGAATGGAGGCTGCACTGTCGGCTCCTCGTTCTTTCTCCCATCAACTCGAGTGGAGTGGGGCTCTGGGCAGTTTTCATGGTGATCATGAAACACGCCTTATCTCTGCTGCCAGCCGCTGCCTGGCACGCGTCCCTGTGACTGTCGCTCTCAACAATGTGCTGTTTGGAGATAGAGCTCAGAGAGACATGTTTGTTTAGGTTTATCCAAATCCGGTTAAACTCCTGGTTCTGGAGTTTAACTGAATTTGGCTTCATGTTCCCCTGTTCCATTGGTACCCATGTCCTGTTTTCTGTTTTTGTTTGTTTTCTTTACAGTCGTGGAAAGTAACTAAGTACAGTTACTCAAATATTGTAGTAAAGGTTTGTTCACAGTGTGAAATGAAAAATATTTTCTCCTGACGGACTTGCAGTGTAGCTGCAACAGCTGCTGAGCTGACGTTCAGTGGCAGCTGGACGTCAGTTAGAAACACTACTGTATCTTCCAGAGCTGAATCAGTTCGACAGGTTCGACAGGTGGACAGCAGTAGTAGTACAGTCCTTCCTACTTCCAGGTCGTTTTGAGACAGATGGCGTCCCCTCTGCTGAAGAAGAGATTTTTGTGTCCATCAGATGAAGATACTGGTCCTGAGGTGTTAGCAGACTCTCAGTTTATCTAAAGGGTGGAAGAGTCTCTGTCTCAGTTGGTGGGTTCGAAGGGAACACATACAGAATGTGGTGTTTTCCAAAGATCCTTATAAGGCTCTTGCACGCCCCCCATCCAAGACACTTAATCAGCTTTGAGATTAAAGTGAGCTGCAATTAAACAGAACATGTTGCATTTCTGGATTTAAACATTCATGTTATCAACAGCATCAGGAAAAATCTATTTTCATGTCACTCTTTTTGTTTTTGTATATTTTGTTATACTGTAAAGAGAAAACAGAGGTTGTGGAGAAACCATGGAGTCTGGATTCTAGTCACAGTTAAACGGTCTGTAACCCACAGCACTGATCCACCGTGACACTCCGGAAATATTCAGTTTTGTAAATGGAAAGCAGAGAGAAGTGGAGCGCTGCCAGTCCTAAACCTCCTGGGAGCAAAGTCTCTCCCTGTGAAACTCTCAGACAGCTGAAACGCACCAACTCCCCCTCAGCACAATCATTTGCATGAAAAATGAGCAGGCGTGTGTTCAGTTCAGAGCAGAGAAGTGTGTGGACAGTACATGTCATGTTTGTCAGTGATTGTGTTGTGACGAATGGTTTTTATAGAGATGATTTATCTTTCCTGTTCCTTTATATAAAAACATTTAAACTGATGATGATCAGTGAACTAAACATGTTGCCTGCATCCTGCTGCAGTAGAAATGTCCACAACAACACGTCTGTCATGTAGATGGTAAAAAGTTATGAATATGTTAATTATTTTGTAGAAAACCTATAATAAATCAAAAATCATGCTCTTTTGTTTTGAAATCTCCAGTTCTCATAATACTGAGTAGGTTGTGAGCTACAACGATGAACCAGCTCCTCTGGATTCATAGACCTCATAGATCACTTGATCTCACTGAGGGAAACAGTCAACCTGTTCATTCTGCTGTAAAGAGCATCTTCTTATGATTTGAGTGTGTTTATGAACATGTATGAAGGATCTGTGATGGTACCTCAGCCATCAATGGTCAAACCTCCTTTTTCTTGATTGCTTCCACCTGTCTCCCCCATGTCGTCTTTCTATCTTTTAGTGGATTTGTATTTTGTTTATTTGCGACATACATTGATGATAATGAAGACTGTGGTAAGAATAAATCAGGAAGTCCTAAACGGATGTATGACTCCAATTAAAAGTAGAAAATATGATTACATGAAGCGTTGAGACACTAAGTGTACCTATAGCATCACACCTGTCAGTGTCTCCTGCAGCTTCACCATCAATTCATTAATGAATGAATCCTCCTGGAGGAAGATCACTCTACATCATAATAACACTGCGTCTTTCTTGTGGCCCCAAATTGATAAGATCCAGTATTTAATGAATGAATCGTGAACATTTCTGTGTGCAGGTGTATAAAGAAGACCTGCCTCAGCTGCGACAGCAGAGCAGGGAGAAGAAGCAGCAGGTCGGATCTCTGAAGAGACAGAGAGGACCGGAGCAGGGCCTCCGACTGCAGTTTGTTCATGGGTAACAGATCACAAATAGATCCAGTTAGATCCAGCTGGTTGGTTACTGCTGGGTGTTTGTATCATTGTGAGGACCAGCGTGAATTTTTAACCACTGGACTGAGGGCATTTGTAGCTGGTCCTCACAGTGAGAAGGGTTTTTAGGGAGGGGGTGAGGGAATGAATTATTTCAACTAGTGTCCTCCCACCGACCAGGTACCGAGGTTACGACTGCAGGAACAACCTGTACTACACGCAGGGGGGAGAGGTGTTGTACCACGTGGCAGCAGTGGGTGTCGTCTACAACCGGCAGCTGCACAGTCAGCGATTCTACCTCGGCCACGACGACGACATCCTGAGCCTCAGCATCCACCCTCTGAAGGACTACGCTGCTACAGGACAGGTACACAGACAGGTGCACAGACAGATACACAGACAGGTGCACAGACAGGTGCACAGACAGGTGCACAGACAGGTGCACAGACAGGTACACAGACAGATACACAGACAGGTGCACAGACAGGTACACAGACAGGTGCACAGACAGGTGCACAGACAGGTGCACAGACAGATACACAGACAGGTGCACAGACAGATACACAGACAGGTGCACAGACAGATACACAGACAGGTGCACAGACAGGTACACAGACAGATACACAGACAGGTGCACAGACAGGTACACAGACAGGTACACAGACAGATACACAGACAGGTGCACAGACAGGTGCACAGACAGATACACAGACAGGTGCACAGACAGGTGCACAGACAGATACACAGACAGGTGCACAGACAGGTACACAGACAGATACACAGACAGGTGCACAGACAGGTACACAGATAGAGAGAGAGAGAGACAGATAGAGACAGAGAGACGTACAGACAGAGAGACGTACAGACAGACAGACGTACAGACAGACAGACGTACAGACAGAGAGACGTACAGACAGAGAGACGTACAGACAGAGAGACGTACAGACAGAGAGACGTACAGACAGACAGACGTACAGACAGAGAGACGTACAGACAGACAGACGTACAGACAGAGAGACGTACAGACAGACAGACGTACAGACAGAGAGACGTACAGACAGACAGACGTACAGACAGACAGACCTAGGGCTTTACAATAACTCTTTCTTGACAAATACAGACACACAGTGTGTTTGAACCCGGTTCTGACCCGACTCAGTAAAACAGTGATTTAACCCCCTGATGTGTGCAGGTAGGGAGGGACCCGGCCATCCACGTGTGGGACGTCCAGACTCTGAAGTGTCTCTCATTACTGAGAGGATTTCATCAGAGGGGAGTGTGTGCTCTGGACTTCTCAGGTACTCTCTAAATGTCTGGGTGGTGGGGGGGTGAGAAGGGAGTCGATGACAAATATGACATAAAGTCTAAAATGGGACATAAATATCATGATGGAAACATTTCAGTCGTTTTATTTTTACCAGTCAATTTGATTCGTTCAGTGATTTAGAAAACCTTTGTTTCTCCTCAGCTCATAGTTTATTTATTTGCTTTGACTGAAAACGCTTCATCCACCGTCATTAGATCACTAATAACCTTCTGCACCTGTCCTCAACTCTGAGCCAGGAGATTCTGGACACAAGTACAAACCCTAGATAGTTCGTAATCAATTAAGAAATTAAATTACAAAAACCATGAAACCCCCCTCTGGTGTCTGCTCAACATGGTACAGTCCAATATCCCCTGACTATATAAAGCTCTGGACTCTCCCAACACCTGTAACCTGGAGGTGAAGTGGAGGAAAACACAAACACACCTGTGGTAACGGAAATGAGAGATATCTTAAATAAAAGACTTTGGACCAATGTGCGACACATGCAGTTATTTCTTTAACGTGTAAATGATGAGAGTGTGTCGACTGACATCACAGGAGATGACTGTTAGCTAGGCTAACATGCCAAAACCCATGTGCTCAGTTGTACAAACAGGACGTAGCTTGAAAGGCTAAGACACAGTCTACAGACGGATGCATCCATACTGACGGTTCATACACGACTAGAACTACAGCACGTCCGTGTTTCCAGCTTGATTTGAACAGATTCTAACGTGAAGCTGAGGATGTGAAACCTGCGTCCTAGACGACATGAGCTAACACGAGGCAGCTTTCCTCCTCACTACACTGTGGTCCAGACTAAGTTCTGGATAATTGAATAATTATAATAATTTAGAGACACGTTAACGTTAACCTACTTTTGAGGAGCTGGACGGCTCCGAGAGTCGTAGTTGGTAGCTGACGTTTTGGGCCTGTTAAAGGTCTAAATCCTCTTCGTGACGTCTCTCTTCTCTGGGTGGTTTCCTGCAGCTGATGGAAAGTGTCTGGTGTCGGTGGGAGTCGATGACGGACACTCGGTTGTGATCTGGGACTGGAAGAGAGGAGAGAAACTTGCTACAGCCAAGTAAATCAAAAACTAACATCAGCCTGCAGATGAATGTGGTTCTGTATTAAAAGTACTTTTTATACTTTTACTGGAACAGCTGTTTCTTCTAGGACACCCACTGTTACTGGTACTACATGATACCAGTAGTACTACCAGTAGTGGTACTACATGATACCAGTAGTACTACCAGTAGTGGTACTACATGATACCAGTAGTACTACCAGTAGTGGTACTACATGATACTAAAGCTACTGCTTCTATTACTACTGACACACCTACTTACATACTAGTAGAAGCATGAGCTCATATGTTATTACTACTTGCTGTAGTACTGCTGTAGAAGTACCATTACTACAATTATTACTACTGTACACTCCACTCTTTTTCGGCTGCAGCTACATCTAGTACTACTAGTTTCCTACTCTTGTATTATTGCAGCTACTTTAATCTACAGTTTATACTATAAATACTGTACGTTCATGTCTTTTTACAGGGGTCATAAGGACAAGATCTTCGTGGTGAAGTGTAATCCAATGCTGATGGACAAACTGGTCACAGTGGGAATCAAACACATCAGGTTCTGGCAACACGCAGGTAAAAATCAGCTGCACAATCGTATCAATATATGTTCACTTCACTTTACTTAGTTAAGCTGGAATGGAAGAATCACACGGCTGAAGATAGATTACAACACTACAACATAGCTGCCAGGGTTTATAGACATCATAAATCCAACCACTGTCTAACACAGCTGTTTTAAAATGCATAGTAGCAGCACAACACATAACACGACTATACGCTGACTCCACCACCTTCTCACCGTCAAGTCCTTTCTCCTCTGCTGATTGGTGCTGACCTTTCCTGCAGCAACAGCCGGTGTCTCGAGAGACCAAGTTTAACTGAATCTAATGTGCAGAGATGTGTGCAACGTGTGCAGTGTTTTGTGACCTTTATGCCAGAGATGTTCAAACTGTGGGGTGAAGGATGGCGTGGAAGGAGTGGTGCTGAGATACTGTGTGAGGTGATAGAGACAAGTGCTGGGTCTGTTGAGGTTTACCACGGTCTTAAAGTCATAGCTTGATGAAATCTGAAACGGATATGATGCAGGGATGTTATTATCTTCCTGTTCAGTGCAAATAAATCTCCATAAACTCTAAATCCTAGAAAACAGACTCCAGAATAATCCATAGACAGATGTCTGTACACTGGAAACTAGAACTAATACATGATTCTGCACACGGTAGAAATATAGTTTAATGTAAAAGCTGCTAAGTCACAGTGCAGCTGACTGAATCCAACATTGTACTGTGTACTTCTGTCAAAGTCGCCTACATTATTGGACTGTTAGAACTTTAGGGGCTGTCTGCTGTGTAGAGAGTGCCGAGACTTTGAAACCTCCTGCTTTAGGCTACTGACACTAAAGAGAAAGAATTGCCCCAGTTTATATCTCTGTTCTTTTTTACTTCTGTTCTTATGTTGCTGTGTGTTTTATCAAGTTCCATCTCACAGACTACTTCACTCTCCCCTCTAGGCGGTGGTCTGACCTTCAAGCGTGGGGTGTTCAGGAGCGTTGGGCGTCCAGAGACCATGATGTCGGTGTGTTACGGCCGCAGCGAGGCGCTGGTGTTCTCCGGCGCAGCAACCGGTGACGTTTACATCTGGAAGGAACCGCTGCTGCTGAAAACAGTCAAAGCCCACGATGGGCCGGTGTTCGCCATGTTCTCCCTGGACAAGGTGATTAGTAGGTCTGCTAAGATTATTATCTTATTGAGATGATCACTGGAACGTTTGGACTGAACTTTTTATTAGAACATTTTAGAATCAATATTATATTTTTATATAGTTTGAATAATTCATCCTAGTGAATTAATAAACCACTGATTCTGATTAAGCAGCTTTATAGATTGATGTATAAAATAGTAACTGAGCCTGTTCTGTTTGAAGCGAGCGGCTCTGGATTGATCCTCAGTGATATTCTCCATTTGTGAGGAGTCCGAGATACCCGAGCGTTGTTTTTGATTTTTCTAAAGTGCAGCTTATAACGTGTGTGAAGATTCTCAGTCGTCCAGGTGAACTTATCTGGAAGTTGAGTCATGAGGCGACTGGACTTCCTTCTTAACCAGACTGAAGAAACTACTTGATGAGTGGTGACGCGTCCAGTTACCGTGACTCAACGTCCAGATGAAGCTAATAATGTTTGAACAGATATGAGGTTATTTAGAGTGGCAGCTGACAGAGAGAAGGAGCTCCTGAACACATTCTCTGATTATTATTATTATTAGTTATTAACAGTGCACGAGTTAAATTTGGAGATGGTTTACATGTTGCATCTTAATTTGATAATGTTTCTTTTAAAAATCTCTTTTTCAAACATCCTTTATGGGAGCTGCCCTTCTGGGCCTCTCTGGTGTGTTTCTTCATCTGCAGACAGCTGTAAATCTGTACTATTAGATGTTTATGGAACATAAGTAATCTGGTTGTTCACACATTCAAAGAAGCAGCAGGAAGTTGATAAAATGTCACCAGGGAACAGCTGATAGTCCGGAGTCTGTCTGCAGAGCGAACAGTGGGGTTTTCATTTCATCTATCTAATGCACACATCATCTTTAGTGCCCCTCCTGGCCTCACACAGCGTTGTAGCTGAGGGTTGTTCATTACGGCTCCATCACTGCTGATGTTGTAGGAATCCGACTTTCAGTCTTTTTGTGAGTGTTCAGAGAGAAACAGGTTTTGATTAAACAGTGCGACTGCTTCTCCAGATGGTCCTCCTCCTACTAATGGGCCCTCAGCTAAATACCCACAACCTAACTGCAGCAGACATGTAGTAGATTTACATGTTTTTACTGTAAGTGTTTTCCTCCCTCGCTCTCTCTCTTTCTCCCTGTTCATTGTTTTAACTCCCTCTCTTCATTCAGTGTATAGCTCGCTCGCTCGATTTACATAACAGGATTTACTCAGCCAACAGAGAACTACACGAGAGTCTGGATTTACCAAAACCTCCCTTAAATCCATAAAACCTTGTTTCTTTGTTAGCTCATGTTCAACATGATTCTGTCTCATTCTCTCATTTGTTTTTTACTTGATTCTCTTTCATGAACACAACATTTCAATACGTCCACATTTATCACACATTAGAGCCGTAACAGAGGTTTTAGGTTCTCTGGGCTCCAATCGAGTCTTTTGAAAAAAACAGAGCTCAGCAGGTTCAGTCAAAACATTACAGGTTATAACCCCAACCAGGTTAAAGGTCACCACAAACTGGACACTGGGTACTGGTCATGAAAGGTTCCTTTAAAAAAGGTGTATAAATATAAATACACAGGCTGTAGAAGCAAATAATGAAAAGACAAAGCAAAAACAGACAAAACATTTTTAATTTTCATTTAATTACTAACTGTTGTTGTTTTGTCTTTTTTATCATCAGTGTTCACGGAGAGTTTTATGAATGAAGTAGAAAAATGTTATAACAGCAACTGAGTCTTCAGAGGAAACAAATGTCAAACGGATCTGAAGATCTCAGGCTGAGTGGGAAGACGAGGGAGAGCGACCTGTCAGGAGAGGATAACAGCACACAGCTCTAAGGGAGGAAGGAAGGAAGGAAGGAAGGAAGGAAGGAAGGAAGGAAGAAGGAAGGAAGGAAGGAAGGAAGGAATGAATGATGTGACTGAAACTGAGGGAAGACAGGAAAGACAGAACTCTGGTCTGAAATCTTCTCTCATGAATCTCATGAATGTACTTCGTCTCACTATAGGAGCTCTACTCGATCTTTACTGTTTATATACTGAAGTATTACTGTAGTAACTGAAGTAAAATGATTTGTCTTCAGGGTTTTGTGACAGGCGGGAAGGACGGTGTGGTGGAGCTGTGGGACGACATGTTTGATCGTTGTCTGAAGACCTACGCCATCAAGAGGGCAGCTCTGTCCCCGAGCTCTAAAGGTACACACAGTACTTCTACTGTATCACCACTACTCACCTGTATACTGTAGATACTACAGGTGAGTAGTAGTGATACAGTACTTCTACTGTATCACCACCACTCACCTGTATACTGTAGATACTACAGGTGCTTTAGATCTAATTATTATTAAAAAGTCTCATTAAAGGATCATTAACATCTTTTCTTTATCTAAAAATTAATTTGTTGATGATATTTTTTTTTGGGTCCCAGTTTGGTGACAAACTTTAATTTGTCTTCTTCCAGCTGTTGGAAGTTTCTGTGTTTTTAGATTAAATGAGTCGTAGTTAGAAATGTTCTGCTTGTTTAGTAGTTCAGAAATTCTTCTGTCCAACAGCGCCATCAGGTGGGGACAGGTGGGGACACATACAGGACCCTTTGTATACTGACTGTTTATCCTCAGAATAATAATAATGATTGATGGGATGTGTGTGTGTGTGTGTGTGTGTGTGTGTGTGTGTTCAGGCCTGTTGCTGGAGGACAACCCGTCCATCAGAGCCATCACTCTGGGTCACGGTCACATCTTGGTGGGAACCAAAAACGGAGAGGTTTTGGAGATCGACAAGACCGGACCCATGACTCTGTTGGTGCAGGTATATGATGCATTCAAAGACCGAGGGACAGGTCTTTAGTGATACGTTCAAAGATAGATGATTTACTAAAATGAGTTGTCACTGTGTTTGGTTTCAGACGTTTGCACGGTAGTTGTTAAATATACAAGACAGGACATACTGTAGGATGTAAGCATGTAATAGAGTTTAAAAGTTGTAGTGCAGGGATTAGATGAGCAGTGATGGACACGCCATTAATACAACATCCACTAGTAGCTGTGATCAGACCACGTGGTCCAGTTCTAATAGAATTATAGTCTAATGAGACATCTCACATCTACATGTATAATACCATCTGCTGACGAAGATCGTGTGATATGATCAAAAGGTCCAGTTCCACTTATTCATCTGTCGTTTCCTACGTGTTTGTGTGGACAAATGTTAGTGTGAGGACATTTTGTCTAGTTCAGTACCTGTTGCCATGGTGAGGAGAGCCGTCTGCCACAGATCAATAGGCAGTGAACGGAGCGCGTGTTGGACGATGTCCACGTGTCCCTGTCTGGATGAAACACATTTATTTTGTGTTCATGAAGCGTGTGATGTTTCCTGTGTGATGCACCTGAGAGCTTTTAGGTGTCCGTGTGCAGTGATGCGTTCACGGTGTGTTTGACATGAACTCACATTTGGTTTCCTGTGATCTGTCGTGAACATTAGGATCAATCTGACCAAGCAGCTGAGAAGTATTTCAATCGAGAGTAATATGTCTTTAGAACCTATTTCTTTTGTTTCACTCCTGACTTTTTGATTGTAATTCGTTGGGCGTGTGCAGGGCCACATGGAGGGTGAGGTTTGGGGTCTGGCCCCACACCCCCTCCTCCCCGTCTGCGCCACCGTCAGTGACGATAAAACCCTGCGACTGTGGGAGACGTCGGCCAATCACCGCATGGTGGCCGTCCGCAAGTTGAAGAGAGGTCAGTTAAAGGACCAGACATGTTTAAAATCCTGGGACCATTACTGGTGGCCTCACTGGTCCCTGCACCAACACTTTGTGTGGATGTGTGTGTGTTTTCCAGGCGGCCGCTGCTGCGCATTCTCTCCTGATGGAAAGGCCTTGGCGGTCGGCCTCAGTGACGGCGGCGTGCTGGTGGTAAACGCTGACACGCTGGAGGATCTGCTGAGCTTCCACCATCGCCGTGACGCCATCTCTGATGTTCGCTTCTCACCGGGTACACACACACACACACACACACACACACACACACACACACACACTCCATTCCCAGAGACACTGTTTGTGACTTCCTCTCACTTGGTTTTCCACCACATCTGGTCACAGACTCAGGTAAATACCTGGCAGTGGCGTCACATGACAGCTTTGTGGACATCTACAACGTGCTGAGCAGCAAGAGAGTGGGAATCTGTAAAGGAGCAACCAGCTACATCACACACATCGACTGGGACGCTCGAGGTAACACACAGTTTGACGTCGACCATCCCTCTGAGCCACTATCACAGTTACAGAACAACAGTGAAAGCTGAACTGTAGAGAGAGACTGGGTCATTCTTAGCATTTCTTTCTGTGTGTGTTGCAGGTAAACTGCTGCAGGTGAACACAGGAGCCAAAGAGCAACTTTTCTTTGAAGCCCCGAGAGGAAAAAGACAAACGATCAGAAACTCTGAGGTGTGGATGAGAGCACACACTCACGCTTCTTAAAGGTTTAGAAGATGGGTTCACAAATAGACAGCTGCAACATTGGAGCAGGTTCCGACCTAAAAGATTCCTTAATGTACCTGTAATTAAAACAATCAGCACAGCATCAACAGTACATGTGATGTTTATCTGAACTCCAGTCAGATGAAGCAGCTACTGAACTGTAGCTTCCAAAGTCTTTTTACTACAAATGTCCTGCGTTTCTCTGCTGAGCTGCTCTAATAAAACCAGCCGACCTGGTGCTAAACGTTCTTTAGTCTTCTGTTCTGTGCAGGATTTAAATTAGAGAAGGAGCTGGAACGTTCATGTCTGTCTGTGTGTGTAGCTGGAGCGGGTTGACTGGTCCAGCTGGACATGTGTTCTGGGTCCAAGCTGTGAAGGAATCTGGCCGACGCACAGCGACATCACCGACATCAACGCCACGTCTCTGACCGGAGACCGAACGCTGCTCGCCACCGGAGACGACTTTGGCTTCCTGAAGCTGTTCAGCTTCCCTGTCAGGGTACGAGCCGCACATGAAATCACTGCAGGTTTCATCCTTTGAAAATAACTGGGTCATGTTTGGTACATTGTTCTCTTCCTCCAGGGTCAATACGCCCGCTTCAAGCGCTACGTGGGCCACAGCGCACAGGTGACCAGCGTCCGCTGGGCTCAGGACGACTCCACCCTGCTGACGGTGGGTGGGGCCGACACCGCCCTGATGATCTGGGCCAGGGAACAAGGTGGTGGGGTCGGTGAAGAGGGGGAGGTGTCTTCGCTTCGTGACAACCGTCCACCTGTGGACAGCGAGGAGTCGGAGGACGATGTCGAGGAGGACGGAGGTGGGTGTGTGTGTGAAAGCAAAATAAAACAGGACAATCTGATGAATCAGTCAGTTCTGAGTGTGTGTGTGTGTGTGTGTGTGTGTGTGTGTGTGTGTGTGTGTGTGTGTGTGTGTGTGTGTGTGTTTAAAGGCTACGACAGTGACGTGGCCCGAGAGAAGACGGTGGATTACACCACCAAGATGTTCGCTGTGAGCATCAGAGAGATGAGAGGAGCTAAACCTCACCAGCAGCTGAAGGAACTGTCTGCTGAGGAGAGGTATGGACACACACACACACACACACACACACAAGTCCTGAAGTCTCGTCTCTCTTTAACGTCCCACATCGGTGGAGGTTGCACACCATGTTTGTCACATGCAGTAATCAGAGCCTCTGGAGGTCGGTCTGTCTCAGACTGGAGCAGCATCTGCATGCACAGGCTTCTGCTGTGTGTGTGTGTTGTACCTACTAACAGATCTAATCTCTGTATTGATGAACTTCTGTCTCCAAAACACTCACCAGTAAAGGGCACTGCAAAGGAACAGATTTATAAGAATGTCAGAAAACTAGAGACGGAGCTGATTCCATGAAATATTTAGATATAGATATTTAGATTACTCTACATATACATATTACGTATACAGACTCCAGGTCCCTGGGAGCAGACACATAAACGCCCCACTAGTCTCATCTGGGAGAAAAGGTGTTTTTGGTCATTTGTGTCGTTTTCTGGTTGTTTTGTGGCTCTTTAGATTATTTCTGTCTGTCTGTGGTCGTTTGGTGTGTGTTTGTAGTTTTAGGTCATTTTTCATATTCACGTAGTTTCTGACTTCTGAACTGTAGTTCTGGCTCTGTAGAAGGTATGTCTGTCTTCCTGTCTGTCTCTAAATCCGTCTGTCTGTCCTGTTCTCCTCATCTGTCTCCCCCCTCTGTAGGACTTGGTTTGTAGTTCATTATTTCTGTAGTTTAGTTTCTCTTTGTACCTGTTGTCTGTCTCTTTGTTGTCACCTAATGTCCCTTTTTAGGGGTTTTTGGTTTGGCCCCCTGGTCCTGGTAGATCCTGCAGACATCCATCCATTGGGTTTGACAGAGCAAAATTCAGATGAATGCACAGCTTCCATGTCGTGGCAGTGACTTTGAGAAGCAGTGGAACAATAAAGACGTAGTTGTTTGAGTTCTTCCTCTTGTTCCCTTGTGGTCTCTGCACTTCCTGAGTGTTGCTGCTGCTCTCTGGCCTTGCTTGTAGAAAGTCTTAATATTTTTTAATATCTTTTAACTTGCATTCCCCTGGAGGCAGGGCATTGTCAAGTAAGTATGAGCCGATACTTACTGTAGAGATGACTCATTTGATCGATCTGATTAAATTTCATTTCTTTCTGTTCGTTCCTTCTCATTCTTCCATTTCTTCATTTGTTCTGTTCTGCTGTACAGTTTATGGTCTGTAATTGTAATTAGAACACTGCACGCCGTAACTGCAGAGTTGGAGAACGGGGATCAGGATACATCGTTCTGTGAACACATTTAGATTATGTACAGGTGTATTAAGGGGAAGGGCAGAGATGAAAACACCTGTAAAAACATAAAGCACAGACAGACATAAAGGGCCAACATATCTCTAAACAGTTACAGGTACCAAGCATGACACAGTATGAACCCTGTCAGTGAAACCTTTTGCCTGTTAGCACAATTAGCTGATCACTGTCACTGATGTGTGTGTGAGTGTGTGTGTGAATGAGTGTGTGTGAGAGTGTGTGTGTGTGTTTTCTAAAGTTCTGTACCTTGGTTCTCTCCCTCTGCTGTCCAGAGGATCCAGGTAACACCTGCTCACCTGTCTGTTCCACTCCTGTCGGCATCACTGTCATTTTCCAGTTGGTCAGTTTTTTCCATTAGTAATAAATGAAGTAACTGTGACACAGATGTAACGGGTGTAGAACGACACAAACGTTAGCTAAGCTGATTGCTGTTTTCCTTTGATTTATTTGCTCTTCAACAATGCCTGTAGAAAACAATGCCACACATTGTTTTCTGGCCTGTCCTGCACATCTGACCCCCCCAGCGATGCCTAGCAGCAGTGTGAGGGAAAAAGGGGGCTTTTCTCATAACATATACAATTATTACAGAGGCTCTACAAAATAGTCAGAGCTCTATACCTTGCTGCAATATATACTTTACATAGTATATTAATAATCAAGAGCAGCTGATTACAAAAGAAAACTTTTTTCTTTACATATTACAAACCACAATAACAAATTACAACAGTTTTCTTCAGCATTGTATGTAAACCATGAAAATACACTCAAAAAACGATTGCATGTGGTTGGATGACGGGATATAATTAACAGACATTAAAAAAAAAAATGAAAAGAAACGTACCTGCAGAAGACATTAATACATATTGTTTTCTGACTTGTCCTGCACATCTGATCCCTATATGTACAAAAATAAAGTTTCCAGTGAGAATTCAATGAAAACTCTACACAGCTACTTTAACAAACCACATGGCGGCTGCTGCTAAAGAGTAAAACAAAAACGGCTATAAAACGTATACTAGGGGTCAAAACTCAACAAAAATGGCTCAATATCATTGTAACATTACAGCCAAAGTTATACAGTAAAAACAACATAATAAACAAGTTATGCTATAAAGACATTAGCATAATAGCGCCACCCGTGTTCCTCCACAGCACCGACCTCAGAGATGACTAGAGACAGTGTGAGGGGAGGGGGACGAGACTCCAGAGGTACGGAACCTCAGGAGGAACAGGCGAAGTGCAGCAATACAGATCCCCAAAAGGGACAAACAAAGTGCAAATAAAAACTGCTCAATAAGATAAAATTCACAAATACTAAATAAACTTTTCATAATAATAAATAAAATTCACAACATAATTAAAAATAATAATTCTAAAATAAAGTGACTTTTCTAATCTGTTACACAGAACTACATATACTGTAAGTAGTGGAGTAAAATACTGTAAATTTCCTTTTAAATGTAGTGTAGTAGAAGCATAAAGTACAAATACTGCGCTCCACCACACATCACGTCACATTACCTGGAGGCCAGTGTCCAGCGCCACTCGTTACTACATCTACTACTTCTTTGTAGTACTTTGGCTGCTACTGTTACTGTTACTATATTCCAGTTTCTGTAATTCATCATGCAGTCTGGCCCATTTGAGGACAATATGTTAATATATGATTTATTTAAAGGTGGAGCTGATTTGAACTCTTTATGTTCTGACAGCTGCTTCATCCAGAAGAAACCATCAGTTCATTAGATTCTGTTTTGAGGGTTTAAGTAGTAAGTAGTACTACTTGTACTGTTAATACAGGTGACAGGTCAGGTTCTAACTGTCTGCGTCTGTCCCGTCTGTCTGTCTGAATTACAGTCCTGTGTGCGTCTGACTTGTCTGTCTGCAGGCCGACCATGCTGTCTCACTGACTGTCCCTCCACCCGTCTGTCTTCCAGACTTGTTTCTCTTGACTGATTATGTGATTAACAGATCCATTGATTCTTCAGGCCTCCAGTGAGTCGAGCAGCGCCGCAGCCGGAGAAACTGCAGAAGAACAACGTCTCTAAAAAGAAGAGAGTGGTGGAGGTATGTCTGTCTTCCTGTCTGTCTCTCAATCTGTCTGTCTGTCCTGTTCTCCTCATCTGTCTCCCCCCTCTGTAGGACTTGGTTTTGGATCATGTGTTTGGTTTCCGGGGTTTCGATTGTCGTAACAACCTGCACTACCTCAACGACGGTACTGAGATCGTTTATCACACTGCCGCCACCGCCATCGTCCACAGCTTCAGCACCGGTAACCATGGCAACGGTTGTAAAGCCCACCCATTACATTTTCCTTTGACAGTTTACTGAGATGTGTTTACGTGCTGCAGGAACTCAGAGTTTCTACCTGGAACACACTGATGACATCCTGTGTCTGACCGTCAACCAGCACCCGAAATACAAAAACGTCATCGCTACCGGACAGATCGGTACGACACGCGGTGTGAGAGACGTGTTGCTGCGTTTGTGCACGGCAGTGTGTTTCTTTACTAACTCCAGTCCTGCTTTTCTCTCCTCTGCTTCCTGTTTAACCTCCCTGCTTTGCTTTTTCCACCGAGAGAAAGGAAACCAGCTGATAACATGACAAAAGCTTTGTCTTTAAGAGATTAGTACATTATCCTGGCTGAAATGTGCCTATTTGAATCAACTCACTGAACAGTTTCATCTGTTTTATGTTTGTTGTTGTTGTTTGTGTGTGTGTGTGTGTGTGTGTGTGTGTGTGTGTGTGTGTGTGTGTGTGTGTGTGTGTGTGTGTGTGTATGCGCGCTTTGGCTGGCCTCATTTGTCACCATCGCTCTCACAACACCTCAGGTGACGTCAGTGAACTCTCAGGTAAAAGGAAATAAACCTCATTGCCCCTCCCATCACGACAGACACCCTGAAACCCAGACCTGCAACACTGATCCTTCAAGATGATTAGTACTAACTGTCCATGTAGTACAAGTACTGTAAAAAAATATCAGTTGGATGGGTAACTCGTGGTTCCTACTGATACTTAAATACTAGACCTTCAGAAGAAATACTGAAGTTATACTTTGCAAGTACTCAGAAATAAACCACCTTTATCTTATTTAGTCAAATGTTTTCAAATCCTGTAATAATTTACATAGAGATGCATAAAACACCAGTTTTGTACTCTGTAGGTACCCAGCACCTACAAAAATACTTAACAGTTTCATTCCTTTCCTACCCCACATTCCATGGATGGATTATGAGACAGTGTCTCTAAGATTTGTCTTCACGGTCAGTTTCTGTCTCTTTGCAGTTGTTTTGCATCAGTTTGTGTTTTGTTTCTTTCTTTCTATTTATGTCCTTCTACTAGTTTTGCATGTCTTTGTTGTCTTATATTTACTCTGTTCTGTGTTCATTTTGCCTCCTTCTGGTAGTTTTGCGTCACTCTGTGATAGTTTTGTGTCTCTGTGTGGACCATTTTGCATTTTGTGTCTCTACTAAATTCCAACAACAGTAAACAGTCTAGTACTACTCCTACTACTACTTTAACCCCTGAACCTGTGCACAGAAACCCTGTTAAATAATCCATCTGCCCTTGTTTTCTTCACCTTACTTAGATTTAAGTATCAATACAAACCACATTCATAAAACAGAGTAAAAATAAAAATTACAGGTTGTAAGAAACAAACCCTCAAATCTAAAATTTAGTTTTTTAATTATTTATTCAGTTTTTATTTTTTATTTTTATTTTATATATGGCACAGACGGTTGGCACCTTAATCTCGTCATACAATGTTGCAATGACAATAAAAGTTTATCTCATCTTATCTTATCTTTATTAATAATGCAGGAAGCACCTGTATTCACATTTGCCTCCTCACAGAAGACGCGTTTGTCTGAAGTTAAAGTTTCAAGTCTCTGTGAGCAAATAAAGGAAATTATTTAAAACCCCACTGGAAAGGTTCAGTAGGAAAGTAAAAGTTGTGTAAATGTACTAAAACACACAAGTATAGTGAATCAGTGGATTACCCCAACCCCAACCGGTGGAGGCAGATGGCCACCCACCCTGATCCTGGTTCTGCTGCTGCTGGTGCTGGTCTGGTTCTCAGGGTGCTTGTGCTGCATCGACCCTTCTAACTGCTCTGGTTTCGTCCTCTTTTTCTCCTACGTAGCATCTATTAGTGGTTTCTGTTCTAATCGTCCCGGTGATGTTATAAAACCTCCGTTTCTCTCCTCTCTCCTCACGTTTGATGATCCTGTGTAGGCACCACTCCGTCCATCCACGTGTGGGATGCGATGAGTAAACAGACTCTGTCCATCCTCCGCTGTCCTCACACCAAAGGCGTCGGCTACGTTAACTTCAGTGCCACAGGGAAGCTGCTGCTGTCTGTCGGAGTGGAGCCTGAACACACCATCACGGTGTGGCGCTGGCAGGAAGGTCAGACTAGGATCTGATCAATAACCAATAAACTGCAACACACACACAGCGATTCAGAAGATTCAATTAGAACACTGAATTAAAGAAGAGTCTTGTCTTCGCTGCAGGATCCAAGGTGTGCTGTAAAGCTGGACACCCTGACCGGATGTTTGTGGTGGAGTTTCGCCCAGACTCGGACTCCCAGTTTGTGTCAGTGGGGATCAAACATGTGAAGTTCTGGACACTTGCCGGTGGTGCGCTGATGTACAAGAAGGGCGTGGTGGGGACGCTGGAGGACGGCAGGATGCAGACGATGCTGTCCGTCGCCTTCGGTGCTGTGAGTTCCCTGTTTTTAGAACTGGTCCTGAACGCTCCACACCTGAAGCAGGTGAGTTCAGTTCCGCAGCCGCTGATGTTTTAAGCCGGTTTCTTTGTTAATGTGTGTTTGCAGAATAACTTGACGTTCACCGGAGCCATTAACGGGGACGTCTACGTGTGGCGGGACCACTACCTGCTGAGGGTGGTGGCGAAGGCTCACACCGGGCCGGTCTTCACCATGTACACCACCCTGAGGGACGGACTCATAGTCACTGGCGGCAAGGAGAGGCCGTGAGTAGCACAGTCAACAGTTTAAAGAAAAGAGAAGCAGAGGTTAAAACCCTCTCGGCACCAACTGCAGGACTGCGACTTAAGATGCTTCGTCTGTGTGTCTGTGTGTGTCAGGACCAAGGAGGGTGGAGCAGTGAAGCTCTGGGATCAGGAGATGAAACGTTGTCGAGCGTTCCAGCTGGAGACGGGGCAGCAGGTGGAGTGTGTCCGATCCGTCTGCAGAGGCAAGGTGAGAACGCTTCATTTAGACCTTCTCTCCTCCACCTCCACCCTCTCCATCTCGTCGTCCTCCTCATCAGCATCTCTTCTTCCTCAGGGTAAGATCCTGGTGGGGACGAAGGACGGAGAGATCATCGAGGTCGGAGAGAAGAACGCAGCCTCCAACATCCTGCTGGACAGTCACGGTCGCGGGGGGATCTGGGGTCTGAGCGCTCATCCTGCTAAAGAGCTCTGCATCACGGCCAGCGACGACGCCACCATCAGGCTCTGGGACCTCGCGGACAAGGTTCAGATTAGAGCCACTCGTCATGAACGATCAAATGTTCTTTACTTCATTTAATTCTATTAGATATTTGTTTCACTTCAGAAAAGGTTCCAGCTGCTACACAGGTGGACGGTAAAGACCTGACACAAACACATTTAACATCACAAACAGGTCAGAGTTGGATTCTGAAAGACATGGAGATATTATGACCTAAATATTAGATACAGGACGGACAAAGACAGAATGTGGGTTTTTATTCTTCTATTTTTAGATCCATGAGTTATTAGTGCTGTTCTGTCCTCTTCCTTCTCTCTCTGTGTAGAAACTGTTGAACAAGGTGTGCGTCGGCCACGCAGCCCGGTGTGTGAGCTACAGCGCAGACGGGGAGATGCTGGCGGTGGGCATGAAGAACGGCGAGTTTCTCGTCCTCCTCGCCAACTCGCTGAAGATTTGGGCGAAGAAACGTGACCGCAGCGCTGCCATCCAGGACATCCGGTAGGAGGGAGAGAGGAGAGGGTGACGGGAAAAGAAAGAACCTAAAAATAGAACCAAAACTAAGTTCTTAAGGCCGCAGATCAGAATGGAGCAAAGCGTCTGAATGTAGAACAATGTGACATTAGATTTACTGTATCTGTCCTGGGCAGGTTCAGTCCAGACCGGCACCTGCTGGCGGTCGGTTCTGTAGAGAACACGGTGGACGTGTACGACGTGAGCGGAGGGCCGAGTCTGAACCGACTGGTTTACTGCAGCGACATCCCAGCTTTCATCCTGCAGCTCGACTTCTCTGCTGACAGCTCCTACATACAGGTACTGACTCATACTGTGTGTACATGTACACATGTACTGCTGATGCATTTATACTTACACAGAGTAACATGATGAAAGTACCACACAGGTAAAGTTTCAATGATTAGAATAATGTGAATATGAATAATTAAGTTTTCTTTGTTTTAGTTGGACTCACAGAGTGTGTGTGTGTGTGTGTGTGTGTGTGTGTGTGTGTGTGTGTGTGTGTGTGTGTGTGTGTGTGTGTACAGGTGTCCACAGGAGCTTATAAGCGGCAGGTTTTCGAGGTTCCTTCAGGGAAGCTTGTGAGCGACCAGACTGTCATCGACAGAATCACCTGGGCAACATGGACCAGGTGACACACACAACATGAATTCATATATTTGATGAATGAAGATCATTTGTTCTCTGATCTTTTACAAACTGAACACTCAGATTCATTCTTAATGAAAATAATCTTCTACTTGTTGTTCTAGTAAAATGCAGTACGAGTACTGTTTCCTTATATTGCAGTACTTTAACACTGTGGTATTTCTACTTTCCACGTCTCCCTCAGTGTCCTGGGAGATGAGGTTTTGGGGATTTGGCCTCGAAACGCAGACAAAGCCGACGTGAACTGTGCGTGCGTGTCTCACGCCGGCCTGAACGTCGTCACTGGCGACGACTTTGGATTAGTTAAACTGTTCGACTTCCCCTGCACAGAGAAGTTTGTGAGTCATTTCTCTTTTCTTATTGTCCTACTGACGTTTCCCATGAAGACACCAGCAGTTTGTGCAGGAAGTCATCTTTTATGACCTGGTTTGATAGTGTAGTGGTACGATCGCTGCCCTCTGTGTGGGAGACTGAGGTTCTGTAGGGCAGGACCTCTTGATAACAGTTTGTAACATGATGACTTTTAAAATAAAAAACAACAAGAAATGTTTCAAACAGTGTTTCTTAGTGTTGTTAAGTCTCTGATTTCCTGTTTCAGGCCAAACACAAGCGCTACCTCGGCCACTCGCCTCATGTGACCAACATCCGCTTCTCCCACGATGACAAATATGTGATCAGCACAGGAGGAGACGACTGCAGGTAAAATGATGGTGATGGTGATGACCTCTCCCCCCTGACCTGTAGTGGTGGCCCCCCCTCGCCCAAGCACTTGTTGTGTTTTGAATCCATAGGTCCCTCCTCCTCCTCCTCCTCCTCTTCTTCCTCCTAACCACAACGCTATCGAACCACATAGTCACTGGTAACACTTACTACATGATATGGTAGGAAATAGGTTGTAGTGTTATAGTGTTGGCCACACATAATATGACACAAACCACTCTAACAGTACTATTCTATGAATTTAAATAACTTAAAACTAAACAAAAACTACTGTAAACTACTGTAAACTATACTATAAACTACTATAAACAACAGTAAACTATACTATAAACTACTGTAAACTATTATAAACTACTGTAAACTATACTATAAACTACTGTAAACTATACTATAAACTATTATAAACTACTATAAACTATTATAAACTACTGTAAACTATTATAAACTACAGTAAACTACAAACAACAGTAAACTACTGTAAACTACAGTAAACTATATTATAAACTACAGTAAACTACTGTAAACTACTATAAAGTACAGTAAACTATATTATAAACTACAGTAAACTACTATAAACAACAGTAAACTACTGTAAACTACAGTAAACTATATTATAAACTACAGTAAACTACTGTAAACTACTATAAAGTACAGTAAACTATATTATAAACTACAGTAAACTATATTATAAACAATAGTAAACTACTATAAAGTACAGTAAACTATATTATAAACTACAGTAAACTACTGTAAACTACTATAAAGTACAGTAAACTACAGTAAACTATATTATAAACTACAGTAAACTACCGTAAACTACAGTAAACTATATTATAAACTACTGTAAACAACAGTAAACTACTATAAACAACAGTAAACTACAGTAAACTATATTATAAACTACAGTTAACTACTATAAACAACAGTAAACTACAGTAAACTATATTATAAACTACCGTAAACTACTGTAAACTATATTATAAACTACTGTAAACAACAGTAAACTACTATAAACTACTGTAAACTATTATAAAGTACAGTAAACTACTATAAAGTACAGTAAACTATATTATAAACTACAGTAAACTATATTATAAACTACAGTAAACTATATTATAAACTACAGTAAACTATATTATAAACTACTGTAAACTACTATAAAGTACAGTAAACTACAGTAAACTATATTATAAACTACTGTAAACTACTATAAAGTACAGTAAACTACAGTAAACTATATTATAAACTACTGTAAACTATTATAAAGTACAGTAAACTACTATAAAGTACAGTAAACTATATTATAAACTACAGTAAACTATATTATAAACTACTGTAAACTACTATAAAGTACAGTAAACTACAGTAAACTATATTATAAACTACAGTAAACTACCGTAAACTACAATAAACTATATTATAAACTACTGTAAACAACAGTAAACTACTATAAACAACAGTAAACTACAGTAAACTATATTATAAACTACAGTTAACTACTATAAACAACAGTAAACTACAGTAAACTATATTATAAACTACCGTAAACTACTGTAAACTATATTATAAACTACTGTAAACAACAGTAAACTACTATAAACTACAGTAAACTACTGTAAACTACTATAAAGTACAGTAAACTACTATAAAGTACAGTAAACTATATTATAAACAACAGTAAACTACAGTAAACTACTGTAAACTACTGTAATCTATATTGTAAACTACTGTAAACTACTGTAAACTATATTATAAACTACTGTAAACTACTGTAAACTACTGTAAACTATATTATAAACTACTGTAAACTACTGTAAACTACAGTAAACTACTGTAAACTACTGTAAACTATATTATAAACTACTGTAAACTACTGTAAACTATATTGTAAACTACTGTAAACTATATTATAAACTACAGTAAACTATATTATAAACTACTGTAAACAACAGTAAACTACTGTAAACTACTGTAAACTATATTATAAACTACTGTAAACTACTGTAAACTACAGTAAACTACTGTAAACTACTGTAAACTATATTATAAACTACTGTAAACTACTGTAAACTATATTATAAACTACAGTAAACTATATTATAAACTACTGTAAACAACAGTAAACTACAGTAAACTACTGTAAACTACAGTAAACTACTGTAAACTACTGTAAACTACATTGTAAACTACTGTAAACTATATTGTAAACTACTGTAAACTACAGTAAACTATATTATAAACTACTG
Organism: Anabas testudineus; assembly: GCF_900324465.2. Lineage (NCBI taxonomy): Eukaryota > Metazoa > Chordata > Actinopteri > Anabantiformes > Anabantidae > Anabas > Anabas testudineus. Next base: position 20,893,409 of record NC_046624.1, read on the forward strand.
TAAACTACTGTAAACTACAGTAAACTATATTATAAACTACTGTAAACTACTGTAAACTACAGTAAACTATATTGTAAACTACTGTAAACTACTGTAAACTACAGTAAACTATATTATAAACTACTGTAAACTACTGTAAACTACAGTAAACTATATTATAAACTACTGTAAACAACAGTAAACTACAGTAAACTACTGTAAACTACAGTAAACTACTGTAAACTACAGTAAACTATATTATAAACTACTGTAAACTACTGTAAACTACTGTAAACTATATTATAAACTACTGTAAACAACAGTAAACTACAGTAAACTACAGTAAACTACTGTAAACTATATTGTAAACTACTGTAAACTACAGTAAACTATATTATAAACTACTGTAAACTACAGTAAACTACAGTAAACTACTGTAAACTACTATAAACTACTGTAAACTATATTATAAACTACTGTAAACTACTGTAAACTATATTATAAACTATTGTAAACTATATTATAAACTACTGTAAACTACTGTAAACTATATTGTAAACTACTGTAAACTACAGTAAACTACTGTAAAACTACAGTAAACTATATTATAAACTACTGTAACTACTGTAAAACTATATTGTAAACTACGTAAACAAACAGTAAACTACAGTAAACTACTGTAAACTTACTGTAAAACTATATTGTAAACTACTGTAAAACTATATTATAAACTACTGTAAACTACTGTAACTATATTGTAACTACTGTAAACTACAGTAAACGAGATTATAAACTACTGTAAACTACAGTAAACTACTGTAAACGACAGTAAACTACTTATAACCTATTGTAAACTATATTAAAAACTACAGTAAACTACAGTAAACTACTGTAAATACAGGAAACTACTATAAACTACTGTAAACTATATTTATAAACTACTGTAAACTACTGTAAACTACTATAAAAATACTGTAAACTTACTGTAAACCTAATATTATAAACTACTGTAACTACTGTAAACTATCTGACCAACTACGTAAACTACTGTAAAACTTAATATTGTAAACTACTGTAAACTATATTGTAAACTACTGTAAACTATATTATAAACTACTGTAAACTACTGTAAACTATATTATAAACTACTGTAAACTACTGTAAACTACCTCTCTTTGTCTGTTTCAGTGTTTTTCTGTGGAAGTGTCTGTAAACTCAGAGACGCGTGATCCAAAGCTCTTTAAACCAACAAGCGGCTCCAGAAGGAAACCGAGCTCACAACAGAACCACTGGACTGGACTTGATTTGACACTGTGCAGTTCAGAGACAGAGGAACGGGACCGAGTTCTGCTCCACAGGAACCCCGCCTCCATCTTCTCGTCGCTGCACACGTCACAAACTGCAACTCACGGAGGAACGTGCAGAAACAAAGAGGAAACATCTGCAGAACTTTGTGATGCGGCGCCGTTTAAAAACACTTATTAAAATATTGTGCTGCAGAACGTCTGGACCGTTTGTGAACGGACTCCGGTCCATGAAGTCACTTTTGTCTTATTAATAACTGGTCCCATCGTGAAGCGGAACCTCTGAAGACGTCCTGCTGCAGTTTCACATCTACAGAAACATTTGAATCGTTTTTCGTTTCAGTCGGCTTCACTGTGTCTGTCGTTGGACATCTTAAGTGCCTTTCTGGATCTTTCTACCTGTGTTTCTTTGGTTTCTTTCTGTCGGCCCGGGTTTCATGGGGTCTCGGTTTTTCAATCCATCATTTTTTGTACTGTGTCTGGTGCTACACTGAGAATGTTTATTCATCCAAAATGGACGAGGAGGAAACAAAAGCACTTTGCTGCTGCTGCTTTTTGTTTTATAAGACATCACGAACATGAGCCCACACAGGAAAACAATATTTATCTAAATGCTATTTATGCTTAATTCAGCCCTGCGGACATGAGGCGTGGATGAGTTTTCTGTGTCTCAACTGAGGAATATTATCTGTTGTGCAACGTGTCAAATGAATGTTTGTGTAAAGAAAAAAAAGAAGCTGCACATCTGATTGTTGACTCACTCACGCCGATATGCACATAACCAACATTTCTTCAAAACGTCACTTTCTCCTGTCTGAAAAGAAAAAATATGAGTTCTCACCACGATTTAGGTGAAATGGTCAGAGAACTGCAGCATTTCTCTAACAACAGATGGAGTTTGAAACAGAGATGTACAAATAGAAATAAATGTCAAGTTCGATAAGCACGTTCCTCTGTTCAGAAACATCCTGACGGACCTGAAACAGCAGATAAACCGCTCTCAGTAAAGAGCTGAGAGGAGTCAGTGAAACCTGTAAATGTTCCAGCAGGAAAACGACCGGAAACCGAACAGAAACACGTTGATCTGCTTCTTTTCAGGCAGCTGATGGTTCAATAAAGACGAACCTCTCAGAGAGGGAAAGTTCAAAGAGCATTGTGAACAGACAAAGTGAGAACAAACATCTGTCTGAAAATGATCCTTCAGGGACAAATGATCTGAATTTGAGCCAAATGAGGAGAAATAATAAATGTGTAAGTGAAGGTTTAAACAGTGAAGTTAAACCGTTTCTCTACAGTTTGTGAGAGTTTTACAGGATTTAAAGGATCCAACTGACAAAGTTAACAGAACCTTTAACTGTATTTCTCCAGCCTGTGGCTTCAGTTTATATCCAGTGAATCTGCTGCAGAGAAAATTATTCATCACGTCTGAATTTTAAGATCTGACATCAAATAAAAACGGATAATTTAACTCGAATATGATAGAAACAGTCGTTCATTTCCACTTTAATTAACTGTTATTAATTAGAATCAGGGCATGAATCCTTTCCCACTGAAACAGGAAGCTGAGTTCATTTTAAACCATCATTGACTCAGTTTTTACAGGTTCAAGATTTCATCATCACATTTTATAAACTAAAGTAACTAAGCTTCCAGGACACTTGTAATGGAGTAAAAGTACAAAGTAACATGTTAAAGTACCTCAGATTATGCCAGTACTTGTATTTCACTACTGGATCTGAGGTGAAACCAGCTGCTGCCTGAAAGATGCAAAAGTTCAACCAAAAAATAAAGTGAATTAACGTTTTATCAAATGTTGTTAGAGTTTAGTTCGAGTCAGCGTTTTACCTGCAGATAATCAACATGTCAGGACGACGACACGTCTCTATTTCTGCTCCTTCTAGAGTTCGAGAAGAACAACGACGTTTCGAAAGTCTTCAGATCACTTTGTGCTGTTGTTTCTCTGGTGAACAGTGTGACGTGCTGGGTGCATGTGTTGTTTATCTGTGACGGCTGCAGACGTACAAAATAAAAAAGTCAGACTAGAAAACAGCAGAAAGAAAAAGCAAACAGCCGCAGTGAACCTGTGTGTTTCTGTGTTTTGTATCAAAATATTCAGCAGCATGAAGTGATTTATTTTTCAATCCCATGATG